>NW_016823041.1:30080-32215 GCF_001698545.2 Rhinopithecus bieti | reverse complement strand
CTCAGCCTCCCAGGTAGCTGGGATTACAGGCGCGCGCCACCATGCCTGGCTAACTTTTTGTATTTTTAGTAGAAAAGGGGTTTCGCCATGTTAGTCAGGCTGGTCTCGAACTCCTGACCTCAGGTGATCCGCCCACCTCAGCCTCCCAAAGTGCTAGGATTACAGGTGTGAGTTATTGCGCCTGGCCAGTAGGCAATTTAATGGAAACAAAGAGTATAGGCAACTATTTGAAGCAGTTTGGCTGTGAAGGGCATGGAAAAGTCAGGGTAGAAGCAGAAGCGAGACTAGGGGTCAAGAGAGGCCTTTTGAATTTATTATTATTATTATTATTTGAAACAGGGTCTCACGCTGTTGCCCAGGCTGGAGTGCAGTGGCACAGTCACAGCTCACTGCAGCGTTGACTTCCTGGGCTCAGGCAATTCTTCCACCTCAGTCTCCTGAGTAGCTGGGACTACAGGCGCGCACACCACCATGCTGGGCTAATTTTTGTATTTTTTGTAGAGACGGAGTCTCCCCACGTTACCCAGGCTGGTCTCGAATTCCAGGGCTCAAGCAATCTGTCTGCCTTAGCCCCCCAAAGTGCTGGGATTACAGTCTTGAGCTACTACACCCAGCTGAAGACTTTTTTTTAATAGGGAGAAATTTTGTGGATGTGTAAAGTTTACAATTAAGGGTCTGTAGGGAGTGAGTGGTTAAAAATACAGCAGAGAGATAGGATAAATCGTAGTGTACATTTGTTAAGAAAGAGGATCATCTGGAATCGAAAGCTTAGGTGGAGGAATTAGTGTTCACTAGAAGGCAAGAGTATCTGTCTTAATTGAGGAACTAACTGCTGGTAGGATGTGTGCAGGTATAGTTGATTTATTTTGGTGTTAGGAAGATGAGAGATAACTTCCTTCTGAAGAGTCCCCCAACCCCATTATTTTTTCTGTAAATGAGGGTGTGGTCATCTGCATGTAGAGATAATAAGGAGGAGGAATTGGAAGGCTGAAGAGAATGGAGAAGGTTCAATAAGTTGTAAGGGTGAGGGCAGATTGTAGGTTGACCAGAGAAATATAGAAGGACTGCTGAGAAATGTTGATGGCTCACTTCTGGTTGTTGATGGTAAATTTACTATGAGCCAAGCTTTATTTTTTCTAAGTGCTTCTCTAAGTGTTCTAGTGTTTTATTTAATCCCCTAAGCAGCTCTATGAGGTAGGTATTATTATTATTACCCCCTTGTCACAGATGGTGAAATGGAGGTACAGCGAAGTTGTGTCATTTGTTTAAGGACAAAGAGCTGGGTTTGGAGCCAGGTAGTCTGACTCTAAAGCCTATGATCTTAACCATCACTCTAAAATATATCCTAAAAATAGGTCCTGATCATACTTTTTCATTGATAAACATAGATCTGTATAATCACATTTAAGGACTACATTGCATTCTATTGTATGGGTGTAGCACATGTTAAAAGGTGATCTAAGCATTTTTTTTTTCTTCAGTAGGCACAAGCTCAGTTGCCAGAATAGGGATAAACTGTGCTTTGTGTTTCTTTGCCCACTGGGCTATGTAGTAAGAATGTTTAGGAAGGCTGGCAGTGAACATGGAGTTGTTTGCCTTTCTGGGCCTGAGTAGAGGCTCTGTTCAAATCAAGCCTTTCAGTATATTAGACTCTGACTCTTTCATAGAGACCATCTCCATGGATTTGTAAGTTGGTTCTATGCTTGATGGTCTGTCCAGTGACTTTTCCAGAAACTCTGTAGCTGCATTCTCGAGTCAATGCCAAATCTCAGAAAGGAGAGAGCTTATTTGAACCCTGGGTTACAAGAGTTTTGATTTCCTTTCCTTCTAGTTTGCTGTATTTTCCAATTTTCTATAGAGAGTACATATAATTTTCATTTTATGGGGAAAAATAAAGTTAACATCCGTAAAATAAAAAAGCCAGGCTAGGAAGGGAATAGAGGTCTAAGACTCAGTGTTTTTAAAATATACTGTAGCTAAACATGTTTACTCTGTGTCTTAGTTTATTTTGTGTTACTATAACAGAATACCTGAGACTGTGTAATTTATAAAGAAAAGAGGTTTATTTAGAGGTTTATTTAGTTTTGCAGACTGGGAAGTTCAAGGGCATGGCCTCAGCTTCTGGTGAGAGCTTT
>NW_016823041.1:14601-27003 GCF_001698545.2 Rhinopithecus bieti | reverse complement strand
CAGCCACTCCACTCCAGCCTGGGCGACAGAGCGAGACTCCGTCTCAAAAAAAAAAAAAAGAACTGGTGTCATAAGAATCAGACAGACTTGCTTTTGAGTCCCTGCTGCACCACTTGTTAGCTATTTGATCCTGAGACAATGACTTATCTTCTATGATCCTCAGTTTTCTCATCCAGAGCATGGGTGTAATAATGCCTACCTCCTCGATTGTCTTTTTTTTTGAGATGGAATTTCGTTCTTGTCGTCCAGGCTGGAGTGCAATGACGTGATCTTGGCTCACTGCAACCTCAGTCTCCTGGGTTCAAGAGATTCTCCAACCTCAGCCTCCCGAGTAGCCAGGACTACAGGCATGCGCCACCACGCTTGGCTGATTTTTGTATTTTTAGTAGAGATGAGGTTTCACCATGTTGGCCAGGCTGGTCTCAAACTCCTGACCTCAGGTGATCTGCCCACCTCGGCCTCCCAAAGTGCTGGGATTATAGGCATGAGCCACCATGCCCAGCCAATTGTCTTAAGAATTAAATGAGATAATATTGGTAAAGCACTTTGCCTGCCACACAGAGGCCACTTAATTTTGGATGGCTTTCTTATTTCCAAAGATTGTGAACTCGTGACTTTTGATTCTTGGATTGACATCTAGCCCTGCTCCATTAGATATTAAATAACTCTTTTTATTGTTACTACTATAACAACTAGGGGGAGGACTTATACTTGCAATATGACTCTTAAATCTGTCCTTGGGCTCACATAACATGTTTCTTACCATATAAGAATGGAGAAGGCTTTTTTATTGGCTTCCACAACATTCCTGGATGGTTGGTTTGACACAGCTACTTGTTGCTATCCTGTTACCGAGGTGAAGACAGGAGAGGCATCTTGAGTTCACCAAGGTCTTATATCTTGTATGGTGATAGGTCTGGCACTGACAAATGTTCTATATCTTTCCTTGAGCAGATGTAATAAGACATTACAGACATCTGAGTAAATAAAAATAGGGCTATGGTTTTTCTTCCTACCGCAGACTCTACCAGATGACTCATTCCTACTACATAGGAATAACAGTGAATGTCAACCATAACACAGATGCGTATTTATTTCTCTCCTTACTGACTCATTTTGAGAGCTTTTAGCTAGCTGCACTATTTAGTTGATCACAAAGTTTTATCTTCTGTAGGGAAGTTTTGGTGGAAAGAAAACTGATACTTGCTGAATGATTGCTCTGTGTCAAACATAGGGCTAGTTGTTTTTAAGGAGGTCTAATCAACTCTGAGGTAATAAACACTATTGGATTTTGGAGAATGAGAAAACTTGATTGTGGAAAAGAGAACCAGTTTCTAGACCACCACTCAGCTAATATGTGACAGAAGCAATATCCCTTATCCCCATCCATTGATTTTATTTCTTTTTGCTTCAGATTTAAAGAGCGTGTGACAAATAGTCTAGCCTTTCTCTGTCTTAGCCCTATTGCAGTCACTGTTAACCAACTATCTGCTTGAAACCAAAATGACTCAGCCTAACCACAGAAGCAAATCAAACACTGATGGCCCATAATCTCCAGACAAGGCTTTAACCAAACCTTTGTCTATCCATCTATCCATTTGTTCATTCATTCAGCAGATATTTGTTGAGCATTGACTCTTTGCTAGACATCGTGTGAGGGGTTGCTGTTGATCCTAGAGTAGAACTATTTATCTCCCACAAATGAGGCATGGCCCTGCTAGGGACCTGTGTTACTAGCAAGCAGCTTTGAGGTTAGTATAGGAAGTGAGGATAGAGTCTCAGAAGGAAGAAAATAAATATTTAGAGAGTATGGATTGTATCCTATTCATGGGATCCTGGGAAGTTCATTAACTGCCAGGAGGATTCCTAGTTCTCAGCTCTAGGCAGCAGCATCTTGGAAGGCTTCTCTGAAGGGTCTAAGCCTCAGATGTTCCCCTTTCAGCTTCTGCCCTCCATTCCTTGGACTCCTGGGTCTTAGGTGGTCATGCTTGTCTCTGTATCCAAAACCTACTTTTTGGCACATGTTTATTTCCTCCCAGCTTTAAGAACAGCTTGTTCACTTGGGAAGGTCAGACTTCAGACTGGAACTCTTTGCCATTTCAGAGGGGCTGTGAGGATGTATACCTGGGGGAATGAAGGAGTTGGGTCTCACTCCCCAGGATAAGGCAAACAAAAACAAGTACAGACACGTATCACTATGACTTAGGTATGGATTAAAGATTAACTGCGCCTTGCACAGAGGTGGCTCTCAATACATATTTTCTGCATCCCATCTTGAGCATCATTTTTTGGCTCTATTGTATTCTACACTTCCTTCCCAGTTCAGCGTTTCCTAATTCACTGACAGGCAGTTAAAAAATTGCCCCACATTTGGTATTACAAAAGTTTATGCACCATGTTTCTTTCTTTTGTTTTCTTTTCTTTTCTTTTCTTTCTTTTCTGAGACGGAGTCTTGCTCTGTTGCCCAGGCTGGAGTACAGGGGCACGATCTCAGCTCAGTGCAAGCTCTGCCTCCTGGGTTCACACCATTCTCCTGCCTCAACCTCCTGAGTAGCTGGGACTACAGGCGCCCGCCACCACGCCCGGCTAATTTTTTGTATTTTAGTAGAGACGGGGTTTCACTGTGTTAACCAGGATGGTCTTGATCTCCTGACCTCGTGATCCGCCTGCTTCGGCCTCCCAAAGTGCTGGGATTACAGGCGTGAGCCACCGTGCCCAGCCTGCACCACATTTCTTTTTTTTGTTTGTTTTTTTTTGTTTTTGTTTGTTTGTTTTGTTTTTTTGAGATGGAGTCTCGCTCTGTCGCCCAGGCTGGAGTGCAGTGGCCGGATCTCAGCTCACTGCAAGCTCTGCCTCCCGGGTTTACGCCATTCTCCTGCCTCAGCCTCCCGAGTAGCTGGGACTACAGGCACCCGCCACCACGCCCGGCTAGTTTTTTGTATTTTTTTTTTAGTAGAGACGGGGTTTCACTGTGTTAGCCAGGATGGTCTCGATCTCCTGACCTCGTGATCCACCCATCTCGGCCTCCCAAAGTGCTGGGATTACAGGCTTGAGCCACTGCGCCCAGCCTGTTTTTATTTCATAATCATAAACTTAACTGCAATACAGCTAGACATGGAAGGAATAAGGAAAATATGGAACCCAAAAAACTGCAGTGGGAGTACCAAGATTATAGGATACTTGTGAGCAAATGAGGTGGAGTGCTCTCCCGAGCTACAGAAGGAATGATCTGGTGGTTAAAACACAAGTCACATCTATTAGAGTTATCTACAGTCAGCAATAGTTATCTTCTTGTCGATCTTGCCATTCCTGCTCCCAAAGTGCCCCATGGCTTCCACGATATTCATGCCTTCTTTCACCTTGGCAAAGATCACATGCTTGCCATCCAACCACTCAATCTTGGTAGTGCAGATGAAAAACTAGGAACTATTTGCGTTGGGTCCAGCATTTTCCATGAACAAGATGCCAGGACCTGTATGCTTCAGGATGAAGTTCTCGTCATCAGATTTCTCCCCATAGATGGACTTGCCATCAGTGCTATTATGGCATGCGAAGTCACCACCCTGAAGCATAAAGTCTGGGATAATTCTGTGAAAGCAGGAACCCTTATAATCAAATTATTTCTCTCCAGTGCTCAGAGCATGAAAATTTTCTGCTGTCTTTGGAACTTTGTCTACAAACAGAAGAAGATGCAGCCCAAGGGCTCACCATGGGTGGCGATGTTGAAGAACATGGTGGGTTTGACTGTGGCTGGTGGCAGAGGTCTCTGTGTGTTAGCGGCATCTACAAAGCAGCCCAATCTAAGTATTTCATTATAACAGCATATACAGACTAGGACACCTTCCTTGACCAAACTTTAATTGGGCTCATCTGAGCATTCTGCTTAACCAGGACATGATGTTGGTCTGCCATTAGGCAAGAATCCTGCTAAGTTATTTTAGGGAGAATCTCCCCACCTTTTATATCTAGTCACCTTTGATATGAGATCAAGTTTCTTATTCCCCACCCTTGATGTCTAAGTCCTTAGCTTCCCTTTACCAAGAATCCTATTAGACAATTTTAGCAAGAATCCCTCTACCCTTGATATCTCCTTTTGTTAATTCTCTATCCACTGACCTTTTCATTCTTCTCATTGGCAATACATCTATAGCTATTTTTGCTGAATTTGGAGTTGAATGCAATCTCTCTTCCCTCTTGTAATAGTCTTGAATAAAGTCTTCCTTACCATTTCAATAAGTGTCAGAATAATTTCTCTGTTATCCACAGCTTTATTAAGGTATAAGTGACAAATAAATATTGTGTATATCCAAAGTATACACTGTGATGATTTGATATATGTATACAGTGTGAAATATTTACCAGAATCAAGTTAATTACAACCTCATCACCTCACATAGTTGCCATTTTGTGTGTGTATGTGTGGTAAAGGCACTTAAGATCTACTCTCTTAGCAAATTTCAAGTATACAATAATTATTATTGACTATAATCACTATGACTACCAACAGAAGGACATACTGCTTGCCCTGGCTGTCTCTTTCCCCATCCTCCAAGCTCTTGGAATAACATTGCTGTCAAAAGTTGTGGGAAAATGCAGATGTTTATATGTACACAGCTTTATTTGAGATTAAATTTAGGAGTTAAAATTTTAGAATGTAAGACATGATGTATTTTAACCATAAGAAGTAAGATCTTGAAATAAGAGGAAGGACACAAAAGATACCATTTCTACATCATTATCATTTGAAATATTACTATTCTTGGCATTCTCATGCCAAAGTATCCCCAACCCTAGCCAATGGTATATTTGCTATCCTGGGTTTTCTGACATTATTTGTAGAGTACTGGGCTGGCAGTCAAAGCTCCCCCCATGGTGGATCAAGACCACATTTTCAGTCCTGTTTTCCAAGAACTCTGTGCTCTTGGCGAACGGCACCATTTTCTGCTCCCTCAAAAGACTCCTTCATTTTCCACAATCCTTTAACATGCTAGGGTTGAATTTTCACAGGACTTGGCCTTGGCACACACATGATGTCACCACATCCTCAGATCAAACCCATGAAAGAGCATTGATACCTACTTTTAGAGGAGAAGGAAACAAGTCTTGGGGAGGGTAAGACACGCCAGCCTTGTCTTTGGTAAAGAAACAGATTGCTGGAGATTAGAGAAGGGTGGAGGAATAAAGTTGTTTTGGTATTAAATGACAAAATGAATATAAATCTTGAATACATATTCAAGTTACATAAATGGTGTTTATTATTATGAAGTCTCATTAGCAGCATTGGCATAAATTTGCCCCTCCAGCTCTATTTCCAGATTCCTTTCCCCTACCCCTATCTATTTTGTGGAGGGAAGATGTGAGGAGGGAAAAAAGGAGAGGGTGGGTATGTGGTGCCTACCCTGGGGAGGAGAGTTCTGTACTTGGGTGGTAGCTACAAAGTTGGATGTAGTTAAAAAGTGAGCCACTTTTCCCCACGCAGATTCCCTTGCTTGGCACGTAGTAGGCACATAACACATGTTTATTTCCAATTGACAGTTGTCTTTATTGATTGTGATTACATTTTTTTCCTTCTGTTGCAGAAGACCTTACTGCTGATAGCACCATCTTCAAATTTATGGAAGCTTATGTGAGTTGGATAGGAACATTTCCTACATATAATGTTGACTCTTCCATTTGTTTCCCATTTAGTATTTCTCAATTGATATTAGTTTATGTTTTTGTTGATTAGGAAAACAATTTTATTCTCTGCAGAATATACTGAAAATGTTTTACTTCCTCTTTGAAACCACTTTTATTTCTTCAGCCACTCTGATTTCTTGTCTCTTGGTTCTTTTGAGCAGATTTTAGTCCCCTTTTGATGGTCTCATATAGCAAGTGTGTTCATTTTGCTCATTCAATTTTACCGTAAACTATGCTAGGGCCTTCACAGAAGCTGATTGAGTAATACATGAAGAAGCATAGACATGCAGTATATGCTGTGGGCAGAATAAAACAAGGAGGCATAGAATGGCAACTTCCTACATTGCTTCCACTAGTATCTGTAGTGGTATATATCTGCCTTTTGAAGGGAGCAATTTGTTTGAAAGTCTCTTATGAGTTATCTGCTGTTGCATAACAACTTACCCCTGAACTTAGCTGCTTAAAATAATAATTTTTTTATTACCTCATATATTTCTGAGTGTCAGGAATCTAGGAGTGGTTAAGTTGGGTGTTTTGGGCTTCAGGTCTCTCATGAGGTTGCAATTAAGAGGTCAGCTGAGGCCGAGTGTGGCGGCTCACACCTGTAATCCCGGCACTTTGGGAGGCTGAGGCGGGTGGATCATGAGGTCAGGAGTTCAAGACCAGCCTGGCCAAGATGGTGAAACCCCGTCTCTACTAAAAATACAAAAATAAGCCAGGCATGGTGGCAGGCACCTATAATCCCAGCTACTCAGGAGGCTGAGGGAGAAGAATCGCTTGAACCTGGGTGGCAGAAGTTGCAGTGAGCCAAGATTGCACCACTGCACTCCAGCCTGGGCTCAAAAAAAAAAAAAAAAAAAAAAAAGAGGAAGGCCAAACTTGAAGTCATTTGAAGGTTTGGAGTTAAAGGATCCACTTCCAAGATAGCGCACAGAGCTGTTTGCACGATGCTTCAGTTCCTCACCATGTAGGTCTCTTTACAGGGTTGCTTGAGTGTACTCATGATATGGCTGCTGGCTTCCTCCAGAAGGAATGATCTGAAAGAGAGAGAGATAAAGGAGAAAGCTGTGATGTCTTTTATGATCTAGTCACACACTGTTGTTTTTGCCAAATTCTATTAGTTGGAAGCATGTCACTAAGTCCGAACCACACTTAAGGGGAAGGAGATTAGCGTACACTTTTAGAGGGAATAATATCAAATAATTTTGTACATCTTTTTTAAATCACCACAGTCCCCTTAATTTTACCTACCTGTTACCTATTCATTCAACAAATATTTTCTGAACATGCCTACTTAGTGCTGGGTCCTATGCTAAATCCAAAGGATCCAGTGGTGAGGAAATAACAGTAACATCGACTAAACGCTGACAAGGTTTCTCTTGATGTCTACAGAGCAGAGTGGGAGGTGAAGAGGTGGTCAGACAACAATTTGATAATGAAACAAACACATGTGAAGAGAAGATGCTTAGATGATGGTGGCCCTGAATTGCAAAAGGCTGTCTGGGAGCTCGGCTGCCCACCCAGCATTCAGTGTCTACTACCTCCTGTCTGTTATGCTTGTGTCTGGTTTTTAATTTTTTTTAATTCTTAGTTTTTGTGGATACATAGTAGGTGTATATATTTATGTGTTACATGAGATGTTTTGATACAGGCATGCAATATGTAATAATCACATCATGGAGAATGGGGTACCCATCACATCAAGCATTTATCCTTTGTGTTACAAATGATCCAGTTCGACTCTTAGTTATTATTAAAATGTACAATTAAATTATTTTTGGCTATAGTCACCCTGTTGTGCTAGCAAATACTAGGTCTTATTCATTCTTTTTAACTATTTTATCATACCTCTTAACCATTCCCACTTCCTCCCCACCACACACTATCTTTCCCAGCCTCTGGTAACCATCCTTCTACTCTATCTCCATGAGCTTAATTGTTTTAATTTTTAGCTCCCACAAGTAATGAGAACATGCAATATTTGTTTTTCTGTGCCTGGCTAATTTAACATAATCACCTCCAGGTCCATCCATGTTGTTGCAAAAGACAGGATCCCATTCTTTTTTGTGTGTAAGTACCACATTTTCTTTATCCACTCATCTGTTGGTGGACCCTTAGGTTGCTTCCAAATCTTAGCTATTATAAATAGTACTGCAATAAACATGGGAGTGCAAATATATGTTCAATATACTGATTTTCTTTCTTTTGATTATGTGCCCAGAAGTGGGATTGCTAGATCGCAAAGTAGCTCTATTTTTACTTTTGTGAGGGAATCTCCAAACTATTCTCCATAGTGGTTGTACTAATTTACATTCCCACCGACAGTGTACAAGGGTTCCCTTTTCTCCACATCCTTGCCAGCATTTGTTATTGCCTGTCTTTTGGTTAAAAATCAGTTTAACTGGGGTATAACTGGGGTAAGATGGTATCTCATTGCAGGTTTTTTTTTGTTGTTGTTGTTTTGTTTATTATTTATTTATTTATTTTTTGAGATGAAGCCTCACTCTGTTGCCCAAGCTGGAGTACAGTGGAGTGATCTCGGCTCACTGCAACCTCCACCTCCCGGGTTGAAATGATTCTCCTACCTCAGACTCCCAAGTAGCTGGGACTACAGGCACTTGCCACCATGCCCAGCTAATGTTTGTAGTTTTAGTAGAGACAGGGTTTCACTATGTTGGCCAGCTTGGTCTTGAACTCCTGACCTCGTGATCCACCCGCCTCGGCCTCCCACCAAAGTACTGGGATTACAGGCAAGAGCCACCGCGCCTGGCCGTTTTTGTTTTGTTTTGTTTTGTTTTGTTTTGTTTTTACAGAGTCTTGCTCTGTCACCCAGGCTGGAGTGCAGTGGTGTGATCTTGGCTCACTACAACCTCCCCCTGCCAGGTTCAAGCAATTCTTGTGCCTCACCCATGCAGCTGGGATTACAGGTGCACACCATCACACTAGCGAATTTCTGTATTTTTAGTAGAGACGGGGTTTCGCCATGTTGGCCAGGCTAGTCTGGAACTCCTGACCTCAAGTGAACCTCCTGCCTCAGTCTCCCAAAGTGTTGGGATTACAGGCATAAGCCACTTTGCCTGGGTCAAACCACCATTATAACTTTCTTGTACTTTGATATTGGTATCTTCTCTAGGTTTCAGAAGTTCTCTGTTATTATCTGTTTGAATAAACTTTCTACCCCATCTCTTTTTCTACCTCCTCTTTAAGGCCGATAACAGATTTGCTCTTTTGAGACTATTTTATAGATCCTGTAGTTGTGCTTCATTTATTTAAATTCTTTTTTCTTTTGTCTCCTCTGACTGTATTTTCAAATACCCTGTCTTCAAGCTCACTAATCCTTTCTTCTTCATCATCCATTCTGCTATTAAAGGACTCTGATGTATTCTTCAGTATGCCAATTGCATTTTTCAGCTCCAGAATTTCTGCTTGATTCTTTTAAATTATTTCCATTTATTTGTTACATTTATCTGGTACAATTCTGCATTCCTTCTCTGTGTTATCTTGAATTTCTTTGAATTTCCTCAATACAGCTATTTTGAATTCTCTGTCTGAAAGACAACATGTCTCTTTTCCTCTAGGATTGGTACCTGGCGCCTTATTTATTTTGTATGGTGAGGTCATGTTTCCCTAGATGGTCTTGATGCTTGTGGATGTTCATCTGTGACTGGGCATTGAAGAACTAGGTATTTATTGTATTATTTACAGTCTGGGCTTATTTGTACCTGTCCTTCTTGGGAAGGCTTTCCAGGTATTCAAAAGGACTTGGATGTTGTGATCTAAGCTGTATGCATTAGGGGATACCCTAAGCCCAGTAACACTATGGCTTCTGCATACCCATTAGAGGTACTACCTTGGTGGTCTTGGATAAGATCTGGAAGAGTTCTCTGGATTACCAGGAAGAGACTCTTTTTCTCTTCCTTTCCTTTCTCTGAAACAAACAGAGTCTCTTTCTCTCTCTCTTTGTACTGAGCCTCCTGGAGCTGGGGGTTAAGTGACAAAAGTTCACCTGTGGCCAGCACCACTGATAATTTTCTGGGTCAAACCTGAAGCCAGCACAGCACCGGGTCTTGCCCAAGGCCCTCTGTAACCACTACCTGGCTACCACTTATGTTTGCTCAAAGCCCTAGGGCTCTACAATCAATAGGTGGCAAAGCCAGTTAGACTTGTGTCTGTCTTCCCTCCCCTTCCCACAGGCACATAAGCCTCACTCCATAGTCACTGCCACCACAGGCCCATGGGGAAGTACTTCCAGATTACCATCAATATTCACTTAAGGCCCAAGGGCTGTTCAGTCAGCTTGTAGTGAGGGCTTCCATGCCTGAGACTCATCCTTCAGGGCAGTGAACTCCCCTCTGGCCCAGGGCAGGTCTAGAAATGCTGTCTATGAGCCAAGGCCTGGAATCAGGGACCCCAAGAACCCACTTAGTGCTCTACTTCCAAGGACCAAGCTCATACCTAAGGTGCAAGAGAAAGTTCTCTTTACTTTTCCCTCTGCTTTTCTTAAACAGAAGCAGTTTTTCACCACAGCCACCACAGCTGGGAATGTGCTGGATCTCTCCTGAAACCAGCACATCTCAGAACCCAAGGCCCATAGTGCACTTTCTGGATATTGTTGCTGGTTATTCAGCGATCCAGGGCTCTTCAGTCAGCAGGTGATGGGTTCTGCCAGGACAGGGTCTTTCCCTTTAAGGGAGTGGGGTCCCTTCTGGCCCACTGTGTGTCTAGAAATGTCATTTGGGAGCTAAGGCTTGGAATAGGGGCCTCACAACTCTGCCCAGTGCCCTATCCCACTGTGTCTGAGCTGGTATCCGATATACAAGACAGTCTTCTTTACTCTTCCCTCTCCTCTACAGAAATGGAAGGAAGGGTCTCTTTTAAAGCTGTGAGCTGTGCTGCCTGGGGTTGGAGGTGGGGTGGCATAAGCATTCACTAAGCCTCCCTGGCTTGTGTCTCAATAGATCACGGGACCCTCAGTCTTCTGGCTCTGGGCCCAGTTCAGCACTAGGACATGCCTAGGAATTGCAGTCCTTATGGCCTAGACGACCTTTCAAGTTTATTTAGGGCCCCAGAACACTTTAGCCTGTGGTGACAAGGCTTGTCAGAACTCAAGTTCTGACCACCTCTGGCTAGGGATGGTCTAAACGCTCCCTCTATGGGCAGACATCAACTGAGTTCAGCCTGGTTTTGCTTTCTGCTATGACAGGGCATCACTGAGTTCAATACTAAGTCTCAAGATCACTGCATTCTCCTTCTCCCAAGCACGTGAATTTTTTCTCCATGTCATATGGCTGCTGCCAGGGGATGGGGGAAAGGTGCCATCAGCAATTCATGATGATCTTTCCTACCCTCTTCAGTGCCTCTTTCAGTGATATGAAGTTAAAACCAGGTACTGTGAGTGCTCACCTGATTTTTAGTTCTTTTGAAGGTGCTTTTTTGTAGATAGTTGATAAATTTGGTGTTCCTGTTGGGGAGATAATCAGTGGAGCCTTCTATTCAGCCATCTTGCCCTGTCCTTCTCCATGTATGTATTTCGATAGGTGAAGACACAAGACCAAAGTGTGCTTCCCAGAGAGCATGAATGAATACAGTATTTACTCCGGACACTGATCTAGAAAGTCCAAAGAATGAAAGGAAATCTTACCAATTCATTTAAAAAGAATGTAATGTTTTTTCTTTCAACTCTATGTCAACCTAAAATAACCAAAAAGATCACAATATAGTTTGGAAGTTTATTCAAGTGAAAAGGTTGAGGACAGCCTGCCCAGGAAGCACAGATTTCAAAGAATGCAAGTCAGTGTTCCAAAGAGTAGAAGTTCAAGATCGTTTATATAGATAAGGTTCGGGGAAGTTTAGCAGAATTTCAGTGTCTTTCTATGGAAGCCTTAATGTGTAATTACAATGATACAACTGGTCGAGGTGGTCTTTTTATTTCAGGAAAGGTTTATTTAACATTCCACACTGAAGATATAACTGTCATGGGATACCCGTTTGGGTGTGTTATCCGATCTGAGTTAGATGCAGGACAATAAAGGAGGCAATTGGTTTCTAACAAAGATCAGTGATCGGAAGGGGGAAGTCTAGTCTCTGATCTTCCCTAGTTATTTACAGAACAAGAACAATGAGGAAGAGAGTTAATCTGTAATCTAAGAAGCAGAAGTTGTAAATACATGCTACATGACTCAGATCATAGTTACATCTCTCTCAAGCCTTTAATGTCTTGGGGCTTCCAACGGCTTTTATATTTTATTTTCACACCTTGTCCCATTAGAACAACTTGTTATATCATGCAGAAATAGTATTATCACATAATGTACAAAATATTGTTTATTTTCCTTTTTGCTGTTAAATTTCCAGAGGTTCTCCATGACATGGTTGGGCTGGTTTTTTTATTTTTATTTTTATTTTTTATTTTTTTTTTGAGACAGAGTTTCACTCTGTCACCTAGGCTGGAGTGCAGTGGTGCAGTCTCATCTCACTGCAATCTCTGTCTCCTGAGTTCAAGCGATTCTCCTCCCTCAGCCTCTTGAGTAGCTGGGATTACAGGCGTGCACCACCACACCTGGCTAATTTTTGTATTTTTAGTAGTGACGGGGTTTTGCTATGTTGGCCAGGCTGGTCTCGAGCTCCTGACCTTAAGGAATCTACCCACCTCGGCCTCCCAAAGTGCTGGGATTATAGGTATGAGTCACCACACCCAGCTGGGCTGTTGGTTTTATTATGATT
>NW_016823041.1:10919-14550 GCF_001698545.2 Rhinopithecus bieti | reverse complement strand
TTTTTTTTTTTTTTTTTTCAGAAAGCAGGTAGTAGGGAGGGAGAGAACTTACACTAAATGAGCAACTACAACACACCGGTTACTATATAGGTTTTCTTATCTAATTCTCATTTCCAGCCTGAAAATAAAGTACTATTATCACCATTTTAACAGATGAGGAGATGAACTGTTAGAAAGGTTAGATAGTTTTTTTTAGGATCACTCAACTAGTGAGTAGAACAGGAAGGACTTAAATCCAGGCTTGTTTAACTGTGGTGTTTATTATGGTGCTTCATTTTGAGATGGTGTGCTTTCAAGATTCAGGGTTACATTGATTTGAGCTTGCTAAGTCATAGAGTTCTTTTTTGATTCAATGCCAAAATGAATATAAATCTTTACCATATTTTCATGACACAAAAATAGTATTTGTTATTATGAAGGGCCACTAACATTAATACTCTGAACTCCATGGCTCTAAGCCCCTAATTGCTCAGTTTCAGTAAATTTGATGTTCTATACACCCATGCTTCTCAAACTGAAATGTGTAACAGATCACCTGGGGTATGTGGTTAAAATGCGGGCTCTTATCCAATAGGTCTTGCGTGGGGCCTAAGCTGCATGTCTAATAAGCTTTCACGTGGTGCTGATACTGCTTGTCTTCATATCATAGTTTGAGTAGCAAGACTGGAGTAGCAAGACTTAAATACTCTTGGAATTTCCGGGGTGCTTCTAGCAGTCTAAGAATTTATAGTCACAGACAAGGAAGGCTAGCTGAGCTAGAACTCTGAGGCTTCTGGTCACATCTGTTTTACAGGGGTTCTCCTCTATGCCAGAACTCTGCTTGTGGTACCACTTCTATCTCCTGTATATGAGTGGATTTGGAAATCTGCTATGCCAGGTATTACTGGATCTGCATGCTATTGCAGTCCCTTGATGTTAGTTGTGAGAAGATATGAGCAATGGCAGCCTAGAAGAGGGTGAATCAGAGAGGCAAGTACGATAGGCATCTGCTGTTTGATAGGGAGGAGAGAGAGGGAGCCTGGACCATGAAGAGCTTTAGAAAGTTTAAACTTCCCTATATATCTCTGTAAGCCAGATGCTAAGTAAGATTTTAGAGATATAGCATCTTCACCCTCAAGAAAATTTCAGCCTGGAGGGGAAGACTGACAAGTAATCTACAGAACATAGTGATGGTTGTAAGTTTAGGGCATTATCAGAGCCTAGAGCAGAGCCATTTAACCCACACTTGGGATGGGGTGGGGAAGGAGCAGGGCAGTGGTGTGTTGGAAAATGTTTAACAATCAGTTCTCTGAAAAAAAAATAGAAACTCTGATCTGTAGTGTTTGTTGACTTCCATGGTGTAAATACTTCCATCATGGCCAATTCCTTTTTATTTTTTATTTTTTTTGAGATGGAGTCTCACTCTGTTGCCCAGGCTGGAGTGCAGTAGTGTGATCTCGGCTCACTGCAAGCTCTGCCTCCGGGGTTCATACCATTCTCCTGCCTCAGCCTCCCGAGTATCTGGGACTACAGGTGGCCACCACCAAGCCCGGCTATTTTTTTGTTTGTTTGTTTGTTTCTTTTCTTTTCTTTCTTTCTTTCTTTTTTTTTTTTAGTAGAGATGGAGTTTCACCGTATTAGCTAGGATGGTCTCAATCTCCTGACCTCGTGATCTGCCCACCTCGGCCTCCCAAAGTGCTGGGATTACAGGCATGAGCCACCGCGCCCTGTTCATCATGGCCAATTTCAATGTGCTATATTGATGCAACTGAACAAAGAATTGGGAAGAGTTGTTCATAATTGGCTCTTGTAAGTCAGGCCAAGCTGACTCTGGCACACCACTGAGGTAGCGAATCCTTCCCAAAGTAAATGTCTTTGTCAATTCGGGCTGTCATAACAAAGTACCATAGACTGGGTGGCTTGTAAACAACAAGAGTTTAATCCTCACCTTTCTGGAGTCTAAGATCAGGGTGCCAGCATGGTTGGACTCTGGTGAGGGCCCTCTTCCCAGGGTTGCAGACTGCTAACTTTTCACTGTACTCTCACATGGTAGAAAGAGGGCAAACTAGCTTTCTGGCCTCTTCTTGTAAGGGCATTAATTCCATTAATGAGGGCTTCATGCTTATTACCTAATTACCTCCCAAAGGCCCCACCTCCTAATATTATCTCATTGGGCATTGGGATTTCAACATGTGGATTTTTTGAGGGAAGGAGGGATACATTTAGTCCATTGCAATGGGTAAGAAGAGATTTGAAGGATAAGCAGAAGTTAGCCCATCAAATATAGAGGACAAATGAGAGGATTCCAGGTAGAAGGAATGGCAGGTACAAATGACCCAAGGTAATAGGAAACATGGTGCTTTGGCAGTAAGTTATGAATTAGAGTGGAAGTGGACAGTCCTAAGTCTCCAAGTAGGGCAAACATTTAATTACAGAACACATTTAATTATACTCTCTTTTCTGTTCCCATTATTAAGCTTTTGCCAAATCATTTCCATCAAACTAGACCAATGCTGCATTTATGTCTGTGATGAGCTTAAATCTTAGTAAGGACATTAATTGAATCTTTTTGTATTTTCTTTCAAGTTATTAAGCAAAGCATGTTATTAGATACTCCACAAAGAGCATATTTGTAGTAATGACACAATTTTAGATTATTACCACTAAACTCTTTTAAAGATAATTTATAATCTACTTAAGAATTACACAACTATCACAATGTGCATCTTAAAAAAGGCACAAAAAGATAATGCTCCTCCATGGTTTATTATGATTTTGTGTATTAAAAGAAGATATATGAATATGAATGCTTTTTTTTTCAACTTTTATTTTAGGTTCAGGGGGTACATGTGCAGATTTGTCACATGGGTAAATTATATGTTGCTGAGGTTTGGTGTATAAATCATCTCATCTCCCAGATTGTGATCATAGTACTTCATGGGTAGTTTTTCAACCCTCATGCCCCTCCAGTCTCCCATCTAGTAGTCCCCAGTGTCTGTTGTTTCCATCTTTATGTCCATGTGCACCCAATGTTTAGCTCCCACTTATAAGTCAAAATACGAGATATATGGTTTTGTTTCTGCATTAGTTTGCTTAGGATTATGGCCTCCAGCTGCATTGGTGTTGCTGCAAAGAACATGATCTCATTCTTTTTTAATGGCTGTGTAGTATTCCATTGTGAATATGTACCACATTTTCTTTATCCAATCCACCATTGGTGGGTGGGTACCTGGGTTGATTCCATGTCTGCTATTGTAAATATGCTGCAATGAACATATGGGTGTGTGTGTCTTTTTGGTAGAACAATTTATTTTCCTTTGGATATATACTCAGTAATGGGGTGCTGAGTTAAATGGTCGTTCAACTCTAGTTCTTTGAGAAATCTTTAAAATGTTCTCTATAGTGGCTGAACTAATTTACATTCTCACCAACAGTGTATAAGTATTCCCTTTTCTCTGCAGCCTCATCAACACCTGTTTTTCTTTTTTTTTCTTTTTAACAAAAGCCATTTTGACTGGTATGAGATGGTATTTTATTGTGGTTTTCATTTGCATTTCTCTGATGACTAGTAATGATGAGCACTTCTTCATCTATTTGCTAGCCTCATAGGTATCTTCTTTTGAGAAGTATCGTTCATGTCCTTTGCCCATTT
>NW_016823041.1:5754-9026 GCF_001698545.2 Rhinopithecus bieti | reverse complement strand
GGAGTGCAATGGTGTGATCTCCACTCACTGCAACCTCTGCCTCCTGGGTTCAAGCAATTCTCATGTCTCAGCCTCCCGAGTAGCTGTGTTTACAGGCACCTGCCCCCACGCTCGGCTAATTTTTGTATTTTTAGTAGAGACGGGATTTCACCATGTTGGCCAGGCTGGTCTCGAACTCCTGACCTCAGTTGATCTGCCCGCCTTGGCCTCCCAAAGTGCTGGGATTACAGGCGTAAGCCACCGTGCCCGGCTCAACATCCCACTAATTTCTAGCTTTACAGAAAAATAGGCAGCTAGTGCATGATTTCCTCTTCTAAACAAAGCATTGACACTTACCTAAATATAAATAAAATAAAATAAATAAAATAAAAATGGAATGAGGTAGAATCTCTTCCTTCTTAAAAATGTGTTCCTGGAGCTACTAAAAAACTTGGATTTTCAAAGTCCTTGATAAAACCATTCCCCATATTGTAGAAGTAAGTATTGGGACCCCTGATAATACTGGGTGTAAATATGCTATTCAGACTTGACTTCTTTTCATCCTGCTGCATCAGAGGCTGGATTCACCTTTTATGTTTTCCCTTTCTTGCCATCTTTAGTGTCTTGTTTAGCCACTCCAGTGAGTTTCCCTTTTGACCTTCCTTTCCCTTATGTTTGTACTTTTTACTTAAGGTTTATGCTTTCACTTTGCCTTTTGTTTATGATTTAATTTTAACTTCTGCAGGAGCAGGCTTGAACTACTACCTTCAGATCTTCTCTTGGGCTCTTTATTTAGCACCTCTTTAGCTTAATTGACTTTCTTCTTATAAATCTTGGCAATGGCTGCAGTGGGGAGGGCAGGTGCTTGGGTGCCTGGGTGCCTGTGGACCTTCACGAAGCTGGCCTACCTGTGTATTTCATTTCTTGCTTACATTTCCAGATGCTATCTATAATAGCTCTGTAGCTATAATAGCTATAATAGCTCTATGCAGTTTATATCAAAGTCTTCTCTTTATGTGAGAAAGAAAGCAGGGTAGACCAGGACTAACATTTGTTGAAGTCCTTTTATGTGCCAGACATTCTTTGTTGATTTTCTCATTATATTCTCTTTTAGAGTCATGTAAAAGGTAAAATAAGGAGGACAAGAAAACATAATTTTTTAAAAAAGGAAATGGCATAGGGATTTTCTATTTTTTTTCTCAGCCCCAGAAGGTAATTACTCTTACAATGCAGAAGTATCACCAGATACTATCTGCACAGGTTTTCCCATTTTTTCCTGCCACTGTGGTAAAGCAGGGGGATCTGTCACCTTCACTGAGGAGACTGAGGCTCATGAGAGGTGATAACATATAAAACTCTATCAGTCATTTATGGAGTGGAGCAGAGGTTCTCAAACTTCAGCATGTATCATCTGTAGGTGTATAAACACTAATTGCTGGGCCCTGCCCCTAGAATTTCTGATTCAGACCATCTGGGTGGGACCCAAAGATATGCATTTCTAAGAAGTTCCTAGTAATGCTGATGCTACCACTCTAGGGACCACAGTCTGAGAACCACTGATCTGGCTAATAGACAAACAAACAAATAAACAAAACAGCATTCATTCTTTACAAGGTACACAGAGAATTGCACTGAGCTGAGAGGATTGGTGGAAGTACATGGCCTGGAGTCAAAGCAAAGGGGTCAGAGTTTGCAGTGTGCCCAGGCCCATGACATGGGCCATTCACTCAGGCAGGGGGTGACACTATATCTTTCTCCTAAAATGTTAAGGGAACCAGTCACTGGTCCTTAGAACAGCTAGTGTGGGCATTGGTGATTTCATCACATCTCCTACCCTGGGGAGCCTGGTGGGTGAGGGATTAAGCTCCAGGCTCCTGGGATCTCCCTTGATCTTAGCTATTCAAGTTACTTATTATTAAATCTGTAATTCAGATCAGGGTATAGGAAGTTAGGAGATGTTAAGTAAATCAGGGAAACTGTCTTATAAATGTTTGCTTAGTAGTGAAACCTGGGATTACTCTAAAGCTTTTCCCATGGTGTCTGAAATCCACCAGGGCTCTAAGTACTCCAATCTGTCTGAGTAATTGATGCTGGGCAGGGTATGGCTTAATTTTTTAAAATCGTGAACTGTATTACTTTTAAATTATATTATTACTAAAAAATTTAAAACGCAATATATGGCAAAAAATCAGTAAAGCTTGTCTAAAATGATGACAGCAAATATTTGCAAACTATTAATATATGTGACTAATTCTTATGATATAGGAAGCCTTCCCAGTAGCCAATATAAAGACATGGACAAATGAGGTAAGCAGCCTCTAAGATGATGATCTCAATGAGCCACGCCTCCTAGTGTTCATGCACTTGCATAATCCCTATCCTTGAGTGTGGGCTGGTAGTTAGGAGAGGCTTAAATAGTGAAAACTGAAATTACTCTAAAGCTTTTCTGTTTGTGTCCTGAAGCCTCCAGGGCTCTGAATGCTCTAATTTCCCTGGGTGCTGGCACTTGATGCTCTCCAGGGTATTGCTCAATTTCTGTTATAATGAACTGTTTTATTTATTTATTTATACAATATAACATAACATTTACCATTTTAATCATTTTAAAGTGTACAGCTCAGTGGCATTAAGTACTCTCACATTGTTGTACAACCATCACCACTGTCCATCTCCAGAACTCTTCATTTTGAATAAAACTCTATACCCATTAAATTATAACTTCCTATTCTCTTTTTCCTCAGACCCTGGCAACAACCATCCTTTTCTCTGTCTCTATAAATTTGATTACTCCAGGTAGCTCATGTAAGTGGAATCATACAGGTTTTGTCCATTTGTGTCTGGCTTCTTTCACTTAGCATAATGTCTTCAAAGTCAGCATGTAACAGACTTTCCTTCCTTTTGAAGGCTGAATAATATTCCATTGTATGGATATACTATCTTTTGTTTATCCATTCATCCATTCATGGATATTTGGTGGTTTCTACCTTTTGGCTATTGTGAGTAATGCTGTGAGCATGGGTGTGCAAATATATGTTCAAGTCTCTGTTTCACTTCTTTTGGCTACATACCCAGAAGTGGAATTTCTAGATCATATGGTAATTCTATGCCTAATATTTTGAGAAACTGCCATACTATTTTCCACAGTGACTGCACCGTTTTACATTCCTACAAGCAATACACAAATATTCCAATTTCTCCACGTCCTCACCAACACTTATTATTTTCTCTTTTTTTAAAATAGCCATCCTAATGGGTGTGATTTATTATTTATTTTAAAGCTAAACTTTATTTTG
>NW_016823041.1:0-2151 GCF_001698545.2 Rhinopithecus bieti | reverse complement strand
CGTGTTAGCCAGGATGGTCTCGATCTCCTGACCTCGTGATCCGCCCGTCTCGGGCTCCCAAAGTGCTGGGATTACAGGCTTGAGCCACCGCGCCCGGCCGAGATCCACTTTTAATATGAAGCCACAGAAGGCTAAAAGTAAAAAGATGGAAAAAGATATGCCATGCAAATATTAACAAAAAAGCTGATGTAGTTGTATTAATATCAGATAAAGTAGACTTTAAAGCAAGAAGTGGTAGTAAAGACAAAAAGGGACATTTCATAATGATAAAAGAGTCAATTCAGCAGGAAGATCAAATAATTCTAAATTTGCATGCATCTAATAATACAGCTTTTAATAATATAACTCAACATTATGTTTGTGAGATTCATCCATTTGGTTACATGCGGCAGAGTGTGTTCATTATTATAGCCGCATGGTGTTTCATTGTACCAACTTTTCTCAGTATTGATAAAATAAGACAAAAATAAGTAAGAATATCAAATATTTGAATTCCACAAGTAATCTTAACATAACTGACAAATGTAGAACCCTGCATTCTAAAACTGCAGAATACAGTTTATTTTTAGGTACAAGGAGCATCTACAAAATTTCACTACATGAAAGGCATAAAGTAAGTCTCAACAAACTGCAAAGGTTGAAGTAACACAGACTATATCCTTTAACTATTGCAAAATTAAGCTACAACTTTAAAGTTATTAATAATTACTAAGATTATTAAAATTATAAAATGTCTAGAAGAAAATATAATAGAAAATATTTGTGATCTTGTGTTTGGCAAATATTTTTTGGTAGGACACAAATAGGACAAACCATAAATGGTGAATAAATAAACTGAATGTACCCAAATAAAAACTACTGCCCTTTCTAAGGTGCTGTTAAGAAAATGAAAAGCTGAACTATAGACAGGGATGAAATATCTGTAACTTAACAAAGCTAATAAAGGACTTTATCCAGAATATGTAAAGAGCTCTCACAATTTGATATTAAGAAAACAAACAACTGAATTTTGGAAATACAGGTCAAAGATTAGAATAGCTGCATCTGTTAGAGTGGCTTTAAAAATGACAAAACCAAGTGCGTGTGAGAATTGGAGCAACTGGAACTCTCATATGATTCTAGTGGGAATGTAAAATGGTACAGCCACTTTGGAAAATAGTTTTGTATGGAGTTAAACATACACTTCCCATGTGACCCAACAATCCCACTCCTCAGTATTTACCCAAGAGAAATAAAAACATAGGTCCACACAAAGACTTGCATGCAAATATTTATAGCAGCTTTCTTGGTAATTGGCCTAACCTAGAAACAACTCAAGTGTCCATCATCTGGTGAGTGAATAAATAAATTGTACTATACAATGGCATACAACTTAGCAATAAGAAAGACCGAGCAATTAATACAAGCAACAACATGAATGAAGCACAAAAGCACTGTGTTAAATGAATCTCAGACATAAAATGTCTTGTTTCATTTATATGACATTCTGAGAAAAGCAAAAATTGTAGGACAGAAATTGGATCAGTGGTTTTTGGGGGTTGTTGAGGCTGAAGAGAGAGGGTTGACTATATGGTACAAGGGCACTTGGTGGGGTGGTGAAAATATTCCGTATCTTGATCATGGTGGTAGTTACATGACCACATACACTTGCCAAAACTCATAAAACTTTACACCCTAGAAGAGCAAAATTTACTGTGTGTAAATTATACATCAATAAACCTGATTAAAGTGATCCCTTTTGCTAATTTGTAATTAATCCCTTTTGTTAATTTGCACAAAGCCATGTGCCAACTGGGTGGCATCTTCCTAGAGGAATCTCTTTTGTCTAATTCATGCAAAGGCAACAAATGATATAGTAGTGGCCTTGTCTTATTCCATGTTGAATCCTTTTTTTTTGTATTTTAAAATTTAGGTAAAATTATATATAGATAAATACACAAATATTAAGAACATAATTTAAAATGCCCTTGATTTTAAAACCTATGATTTTTCTTTTGAGACAGGGTCTCGCTCTGTTGTCCAGGCTAGAGTGCTATGGTGTGATCTTGGCTCACTGCAACCTTCACCTCTTGGGTTCAAGTGATTCTCGTGCCTCAGCCACCTGAGTAGTTGGGATTACAGGTGTGCGCCACCATGCCCGGCTAATTTTTT
>NW_016823040.1:0-1710 GCF_001698545.2 Rhinopithecus bieti | reverse complement strand
GGGCGCGGTGGCTCAAGCCTGTAATCCCAGCACTTTGGGAGGCCGAGGCGGGTGGATCACGAGGTCAGGAGATCGAGACCCTCTTGGCTAACACGGTGAAACCCCGTCTCTACTAAAATACAAAAAACTAGCCGGGCGCGGTGGCGGGCGCCTGTAGTCCCAGCTACTCGGAGGCTGAGGCGGGAGAATGGCGGGAACCCGGGAGGCGGAGCTTGCAGTGAGCCAAGATCGCGCCACTGCACTCCAGCCTCGGCGACACAGCGAGACTCCGTCTCAAAAAAAAAAAAAAAAAAAAAACCATCTCTACTGAAAACATAAAAATTATCCAGGCATGGTGGCGGGCGCCTGTAATCCCAGGTACTGGGGAGGCTAAGGCGGGAGAATTACTTGAATTTAGGAGGTGGAGGTTGCAGTGAGCTGAGATGATGTCACTGCACCATTGCCTTGGTAACAAGAGCTAACCTACCTCTCAAAAAAAAAAAGGGATTTTTTGTTTTGTGTGTTTTTCTGTGCTGGCTTATTTTGCTTAGCATACTTTTGGGGCTTATGAATGTTGTTGCAAATAACAAGACTTTCTTATTTTTAAGGGCTGTATAGCATTGCACTGTGTACATACACCACATTTTCTTTCTCCACCTATTGATGAAACCTTAGGTTAATTCCATATTGTAGTTATTGTGAGTAATCCACTTCCTTCCTTCTCTTTTTTTTGTTTTTGCTTTGTTTTCTTTTGTTTGAGATGGAGTTTCGTTCTGTCGCCCAAGCTGAAGTGCAGTGGCACTGCTCACTGCAGTGAGCCGAGATTGTGCCACTGTACTCCACCTTGGGTGACAGAGTGAGACTCCATCTCAAAAAATAAATTAAGGCCGGGCACGGTGGCTCACCCCTGTTGTCCCAGCACTTTGGGAGGTTGAGGTGGGTGGATCACCTGAGGTCGGGAGTTTGAGGTCAGCCTGACCAACATGAAGACACCTCGTCTCTACTAAAAATACAAAAAAATGTATCCAGGCATGGTGGCTCCTGCCTGTAATCCCAGTTACTAGAGAGGCTGAGGCCAGAGAAATGCTTGAACCTGGGAGACGGAGGTTGCGGTGATCCGAGATTGCTCCGTTGTACTCCAGCTTGGGCAACAAGAGCAAAGTTATGTCTCAAAAAAAGAATAAATGAATAAATAACAAAAATAAATTAAAAAATAAAGAAAAAAATAGAATGCTTGAGTGGTTTTTTAAAAAGCATACACTATGCTGCCTACAAGAGATTCATTTTAGCATTCAGTCAAATAGGCTGAATGTAACAGAATGAAAAAAATGTATATTCCATGAAAATAGTAAATTCAATTGAGTGAGGTGGTCATAATTATATTATACATAATATGCTTTAAGTCAAGTAATACTGTGAGATCAAAACTGATATTATATTACAGTCAAGTGAGTTCATTTAGCAGGAATCTATAATTATATTTATCTATCTATATGTATATGCATATATAACATCAGGACTTCAAAATATATAAAGCAATTCTTGACAAAGTAAAGCAAGACATACATAGCAACATAATAATTGTAGACATCAAAGCCCCATTTGCAATAATAAATGGAAAGTTTAGATAAAAATAAGAAACAGAAAACTTAGACAACATGGTAGACTATGAATTATTTTGCATACAGAGAAAGACTTGAGAGTGCATGATTTATAAAGAAAAAAGGTTTT
>NW_016823039.1:0-1417 GCF_001698545.2 Rhinopithecus bieti | reverse complement strand
TGGTAACCTCTGCCTCATGGGTTCAAGTTATTCTCCTGTCTCAGCCTCCCAAACAGCTGGGACTACAGGTGTATACCACGACTCCTGGCTATGTTTTTATTATTATTATTATTATTATTACTATTATTATTATTATTATTTTGTTAGTTGTCTGTGTGCTCTTGTAGCTCATTGAGTTTCCTTAACTATTCTTTGATTATTTTGGATTTTTTTTTTCAGACATCTATCTCATAGATATCTATTTTGAGGGGTAAGCCACTGGAGCTTTATTTTGTTGCATTGGAATTATCATATTTCTTTTACTCTGTGTGTTTTTTATGTCTTGTTATGCAGTTTTTACTTATGAAGAAGCAGCCAATTTCTCCTATTTTACTAAGCGGTTTTGGGAAAGAAAGACTTTCCCCAGTGAAACTAGCTAAAGATACTGAGGGTTTTCCAGTGGTTTTGTGGATGTTAATACTCTCCTCCTTTTGTTCCCTCTTATGCAGAATGTCTCAGAATTGAGTGTTTTCTATAGATCATGGAAAACAAGTCCTTGTACTGACATCTCCCATATGTTTTCTCCAGGGGTGCTTTCTTCTAAACTAGCAAAATCAAACTCGCTGCTAAAATCCACACCTGCTGTTGTGCATATGTGCTATCTGCAGGAGTCCATGACATCAATGCACAGGGACATGCAAAGTCTCATCCATGGGTAGGGAAGTATGGGGTGCACATTGCTTGGCAGGGATTCTGCAGACAAGTTGGGGTTTATCGTTAGGCTCCTTTGTGGAGTTCATGAGCTGATTAGCGATAAATGGCTGACTGTTGATAACCAAGAGCCAGTGGCTATGCACTCTCGCTTCTTTTCCTTGCTACCAGATGCCCCAGATAATTCAGTCACGTCAGTGCCATCAGTGTTCTGAGTGGAGTGGAACAGCAGTGGGCCCTCTGGGCAGCATCCTAAAAGGTTCAGGAAGTTGGGCATTGACTTTGCTTTCAGTTTCCTCTATGGGAGAAATTGTAGACTGACGGGGTGGAGGGCCGGGCTGACCTCTGTTGGTACCAAGTTGTGCTACTTTGGGGTAGGGGTGATGCAGGAAAAAACGAAACTACTATTCTCACTTCCTGCAATGAGTTCACTTTCAGGTATTTTGTATTACTGGGCTACTGGACCCTATTAGCCAGAATCTGAGACTTCTACAAAGGTGTTCCTGTCCACAGGTCATTGTGAAAATTGGTATTTTATGGGTCCATGAGGGTTGGAAACTCTTACTCTGCCATCTTAGGAATGTCAGTTTCATTAAACCTATTTTAATAATAAGAATGATAATTAGAACATTTTACTAATTTTAAACATCGAGGTAATCAATTCATTTTGATATTTGTTATGTTCTATTATATATATATATAAAAATACACACTGTATATATTTTTT
>NW_016823038.1:0-1424 GCF_001698545.2 Rhinopithecus bieti | reverse complement strand
AATGGAGTTTCATTCTTGTCGCCTAGGCTGGAGTACAATGGTAGGATCTTGACTCACTGCAGCCTCTGCCTCCCAGGTTCAAGCGATTCTCCTGCCTCAGCCGCCTGAGTAGCTGGGATTACAGGTGCCCACCACCATGAGCAGCTAATTTTTGTATTTTTAGTAGATATGGGGTTTCACCATGTTGGCCAGGCTAGTCTTGAACTCTTGACCTCAGGTGATCCACCTGCCTTGAACTCCCAAAGTGCTGGGATTACAGGTGTGAGCCACTGCACCTGGCTGATTTTTTTTTTTTTTTTTTAATGCTAATGAGATGATTGGCAGTTAAGGGCCCCTACATAGCTTCACAATGGAAGTTGGTCACTGGAAAGATTAAGGCATGTTTAGGGGGTTGTAACTTTCAGCCCCAAGCCCTGACCTTTGGGAAGGGAGAAAGGGCTGAAGGTCGAGTTGATCAGCAATGGCCAAGGATGTAATCAATCATATCTATGCAATAAAACCACCATAAAAACCCAAAAGGAGGGGTTCAGAGAACTTCCAGATAGCTGCACTGGTGGAGGCTCCTGGAGATTGGCACCAGTAGGGAGGGCATGGAAGCGCCGAGCTCTCTTTCCCATACCTTCCCCTATGCATGTCTTCCCATCTGGCTGTTTATTTGTATCCTTTGTAATATTCTTTATGACAAACCGGTAGACATAAGTAAGCATTTCCCTGAGTTCTGTGAGCCACTCTAACAAATTAATAAAACCCAAGGAGAGTGTCATGGGAACCCTGATGTAAGGCTGATTGACTATACATGCTCAGTCAGAAGCACAGGTGATAACCTGTGCTCGTGAGTGGCATCTGAAGGGGGACAGTCTTGTGGGTGGGATCCGATGCTGTCTCCAGGTAGATAGTGCCAGAGTTGAATAAAATTAGAGGGACACAGCTGCTGTCTGCTGGAGAATTGTTTGGTGTATAGGGAAAGAGCTCTCCATATCTGGTGTCAGAAGCACCGTGTGTTGAATAACTGGGAGAGAGTCAGAGTACGAAAAACACTGTTTTTGTTTTGTTTTTTTTTCTTCTATCTCTTCATTAGGGGCTGCTCTTGCAATATTGGCTTTCTGAAGATCTTTTCTACTTAAAATAGCCTCTGTAATGCCTGGCATGGTGGCTCATGCCTGTAATTCTTGTACTTTGGGAGGCTGAGGCAAGAGGATTGCTTGAGCTCAGGAGAGAGCAGCCAGGGCAATACAGCCAGACCTCAGCTCTACTGAAATAATAATAATAATAAAATAGCTAGGCAAGGTGGCCCATGCCTGTAGTCCTAGTTACTTGGGGGATTGATGTAGGAGAACTGCTTGAGCCAGAGAGGTCAGGACTATAGTGATCCCTGATTGTGCCACTGCATTTTAGCCTGGGCAATAGAGCAAGTCTCTATCTCA
>NW_016823037.1:0-552 GCF_001698545.2 Rhinopithecus bieti | reverse complement strand
TTTCATTATTTCATTTCATCATTTCATTTCATTTCATCATTTCATTTCACTTCATTATTTCATTTCATAATTTCATTTCAACCTTTCATTGTATTTCATTTCATTATTTCATTTCATCACTTCATTTCATTTCAGCATTTCATTTCATCATTTCATTTCATCATTTCATTTCATCATTTCATCATTTTTTCATCATTTCCTTTCATCATTTCTTTCATTTCCTTTCATCATTTCATTTCATCATTTCATCATTTCATTTCATCATTTCATGTCATGATTTCATTTCATGTCATGATTTCATTTCATGTCATGATTTCATTTCATTTCATCATTTTATTTCATCTCACTTCATTTCATCATTCATCAAATGATCTCATAATTTCATTTCATCTCATCATTTCATTTCATCTCATTTCATTTCATCTCATCATTTCATTTCATATCATTTCATCATTTAATTTCATTTCATCATTTCATTTCAGCATTTCATTTCATTTCAGCATTTCATCATCTCATTTCATCATTTCATTTCATCATCTCATTTCATTTCAT
>NW_016823036.1:0-656 GCF_001698545.2 Rhinopithecus bieti | reverse complement strand
TGGGTTGTGTGGTGTGTGGTGTGGTGTGGGTTGTGTGGTGTGTGGTGTGGGTTGTGGTGGGGTGGGGTGTGGGGTGTGGGGTGTGAGGTGTGTGGTGTCGGTTGGGTGGTGTGTGGTGTGTTTGTGTCGGTGTGGGTTGTGGGGTGTGTGGTGTGTGGTGTGGGTTGTGTGGTGTGTGGTGTGGTGGTGTGTGGTGTGTGGTGTGGGTTGTGTGGTGTGTGGTGTGTGGTGTGTGATGTGGGTTGTGTGGTGTGTGATGTGGGTTGTGTGGTGTGTGGTGTGGGGTGTGTGGTGTGGGTTGTATGGCCTGTGGTATGTCGTGTGGGTTGTGTGGTGTGTGCTGTGGGTTGTGTGGCCTGTGGTGTGTCATGTGGGTTGTGGGGTGTGGGTTGTGGGGTGTGTGGTGTGTGGCCTGTGGTGTGTGGTGTGGGTTGTGTGGTGTGGGGTGTGGGGTGTGAGGTGTGTGGTGTCGGTTGTGTGGTGTGTGATGTGGGTTGTGTGGTGTGTGGTGTGGGTTGTGTGGTGTGTGGTGTGGGTTGTGTCGTATGGGTTGTGTGGTGTGTGGTGTGTGATGTGGGTTGTGTGGTGTGTGATGTGGGTTGTGTGGTGTGTGATGTGGGTTGTGTCGTATGGGTTGTGTGGTGTGTGGTGTGTGA
>NW_016823035.1:0-1521 GCF_001698545.2 Rhinopithecus bieti | reverse complement strand
GATTCTGAAAAGCTTCTTTTGGTTTTCTATGAGGATATTTCCTTTGTCAGCATAGGCTACAATGCAATCTCAAATATCCTGATGGACATTCCATAAAAACAGTGTTATCAACCCGCACAATGAAAAGAAGGGTGCAACTCTGTGAGATGAATTCACACATCACAAGGCAGTTTCTCCGAAAGCATCTTTATCATTTTTCTCTGAGTATATTTCCTTTGTCACTATAGATTCTGAAGTGCTCCCAAATATCCCTTTGCATATTCCATGAAAAATCTGTTAGCAAACTGCACCATGAAAAGAAAGAGTTAACTCTGTGAGATAATCTCACACATCACAAAGAATTGTCTCAGAAAGATTCTTTCTAGTTTTTTTCTGAGGATATTTTCTTAGTCACCATAGGCTTCAATGCGATCAAAAGTATCCCCTCTCAGATTCTCCAAAAACATTGCTACCAAATTGATCCATGAAAAGAATCATGCAAATCTGAGATGAATTCACAAATCACAAAGCCTCAATGTGCTCCCAAATATCCCTTTGCACATTCCTTGAAAGCTCTGTTAGCAAACTGCCCAATAAAAAGAAAGGTGTAACTCTGTGAGATAATTTCACACATCACAAAGAACTGTCTCAGAAAGTTTCTTTCTAGTTTTTACCTGAGAATATTTTCCTTTTCACCATGGACTTCCATGTGATCCTAAATATCCTTCCTCAGATTCCACAAAAACAGTGCTAACACACTTATCCATGAAAAGTCTCGTGTAACGCTGTGAGATGAATTAACACATCTCAAAGCGGTTCCTCAGAAAGCTTCCTTCTCGTTTATATATGAGTATTTTTCACTTGTCATCACAGGCTTCAATGCGACCCATAATATCCCTTGTCAGATTCCCCCAAAACAGTGCTATCAAACTGCTCCATGAAAAGAATTGTGTAAATCTGAGATGAATTCACACATCACAAAGCAGTTTCTCAGAAAACTTCTTTCTAGTTTTTGTCTGAGGATATTTCTTTTGTCACCATAAGCTTCAATGCCCTCTGAAATGTCCCATTTCAGATTCTAAGAAAACAGTGTTAGCAAACTGCTCAGTGAAAAGAACAGTGTAACTCTGTGAGTTAAATTCACAGATCACAAAGCAGTTTCCCCGAAAGCTTCCTTTTGTTTTTTCTCTGATGATAATTTCTTTGTCATCACAGGTTTTGAGGAGCTCCCAAATATTCTATTGCAGATTCCACGAAAACAGTGTTATCAAACTGCAAAATAAGAACGGTGTAACTCTGTGAGATGAATTCACACATCACAAAAGCAGTTTCTCAGAAAGCTTCTTTCTAGTTTTTGTCTAAGGATATTTCCTTTTTCACTATAGGCCTCAATGGACTCCAAAATATCCCTTTCCTGATTAAACGAAAACTGTGTTAGTAATATGCTCCATGAAAAGAAAGATGTAGCTCTATGACATGAATTCACACATCACAAAGAACTTTCTCAGAAAGCTTCTTTCTAGCTTTTATCTGAGGATATTT
>NW_016823034.1:0-1522 GCF_001698545.2 Rhinopithecus bieti | reverse complement strand
GTTTTCTAGCCCAGGCTGGAGCACAGTGGTATGACCATAGCTCACCATATCCTCAACCTGCTAGGCTCACCCAGTCCTCTTGCCTCATCCTCTTGAGCAGCAAGGACTGCAGGTGCATGCCACTGCATCCGGCTAACTTTTTTAGTTTTTGTAGAGAGAGAGTCTTGCTATGTTGACCAGGCTGGTCTCGAAATCCAGGGCTCAAGGGATCCTCCCACCTTGGCCTCTCAAAGTACTAGGACTACAGGCATGAGCCACCTCACCCAGTTCGTTTTGATGATTTAAAGCAAATACTGTCTATTGATAGTTTATCATTATGCAAAATCTAAATATCCTATTATTGTTTAGTAATTTAACTTTTGAACTGAAGTAAATGTGGTGTTTTTCATTCATTCATTTAGTGGGCATTCCTCCAAGTAGACCAACGCCTTCAGACATGGCCATTGTTATGTATACTAGTGGTTCTACTGGCCGACCTAAGGGAGTGATGATGCATCATAGCAATTTAATAGCTGGAATGACAGGCCAATGTGAAAGAATACCTGGACTGGGGTAAGATAGTTCTTTAACTTTCTTCTTAGAAATCAGAGTTCATGTTCAGCATTCTCTAAACTCAATCTATATTAAAATGATAAAGTTCTTGGTATTTCTAACTTCAAATGCCTTTTCAAGAATGGTTAAAATATTTCTCTTATTTTGTTTTAGACCAAAGGACACATATATTGGCTACTTGCCTTTGGCTCATGTGCTAGAACTGACAGCAGAGATATCTTGCTTTACCTATGGCTGCAGGATTGGATATTCTTCTCCACTTACACTCTCTGACCAGGTGACAAACTTTTCATATTGGCATGATTATATGATGCTGCATAGTTTGGCTGAGAACATAATACTAGGACATGAGATATTTTAATTCAGCTAAAGCTTTCTCCTTGACATCAAAATAGCTTCCATGAACAATATGTAGCTATAGGAAATTACCCTGTGGATATGTTAGCATTGCTTTAGCTATATATTTTTAAATTACTTCTTTTTTCTTTTCTTTTGCTCTGTCGCCCAGACTGGAGTGCAATGGTATGATCTTGGCTCACTGCAACCTTTGTCTCTCAGGTTCAAGCAATTCTCCTGCCTCTGCCTCCGGAGTAGCTGGGACTACAGGCGCCTACCACCACGCCCTGCTATTTTTTTGTATTTTTAGTAGAGATGGGATTTCACCATGTTGACCAGGCTAGTCTCGAACTCCTGACCTCCAGTGATCCGCCCACCTCAGCCTCCCAAAGTGCTGGGATTACAGGTGTGAACCACTGTGCCCGGCCTTACAATTATTTCAGAATGAATAACTATTTTTATCTTTCTCTACTAGATTTTTACTCTTGAGAACTATGATAGAGAATATAAATACAGTGAGCCTTTTTGACACACTACCCATGAGCATTGGTGGGTTTTCTGGGAGGACATATGTTAGGGTTTTGGCCCAGTTTTTCGAGATTTTCTGGAGCAGTGCTGTCTGATACAGTAGCCA
>NW_016823033.1:0-1521 GCF_001698545.2 Rhinopithecus bieti | reverse complement strand
TTTCATTAACAATTTTTTTTTTTTTTTGAGATGGAGTCTCGCTCTGTGACCCAGGCTGGAGTGCAGCAGAGCAATCTCAGCTCACTGCAAGCTCCGCCTCCCGGGTTCATGCCATTCTCCTGTCTCAGCCTCCCAAGCAGCTGGGACTACAGGCGCCGGCCACCACACCCTGCTAACTTTTGTATTTTAGTAGAGACGGGGTTTCACCGTGTTAGCCAGGATGGTCTCAATCTCCTGACCTCATGATCCGCCCACCTCGGCCTCCCAAAGTGCTGGCATTACAGGTGTGAGCCACGACACCCAGTCTCATTAACAAATTTAATAGTAGGAATTAAGTCAGGGGAAACGACAGTAAAAGGAATAACTGAAACTGTCTTATTACAACACTACAGAGTTTGTGTAAGTTTTAGAGAAACTGCTGCTGAACTATACCATCTGTAAAAGAAAGAAATCTGGTAAAATATATAAAATGATATACATTCCCCAATACAATACTACCTCAAAAAGAAACATAAAACAAAGGAAAACTGAGTATCCTCAAAAATAAGGAACTGATTATTAAATAAATAAAAACAAAGTTCACTTATAATACATGAAAATGCACCAGATGAAAGTAGCGGTCACTTAAAACAAAGTATGTGGACTTAAAAAATGTAAGCTTTGGCCGTGCATGGTGGCTCACACCTGTAATCCCAGCACTTTGGGAGGCTGAGGTGGGCGGATCACAGGGTTAGGGATAGGCCACAGGGATAGGCCAAGTGTACTGGCTCAAGCCTATAATATCGGGACTCTGGGATGCCAAGACCAGAGAATTCCTTGAGCCCATGAGTTCAAGAGCAGCCTGAGTGACATAGTAAAACCCTGTCTCTACCTGGGCATGGTGGTGCGCACCCATACTTCCAACTACTTGGGAGGCTGAGGTGGGAGGACTGCTTGAGCCCAGGATACAGAGGTTGCAGTGAGCTGTGATCACACCAGTGCACTCCGGCCTGGGCAACAGAGCAAGAACCTGTTTTAAACAAACAAAAAAGCACATGGACAGAAAACGAATTGGGTATTTTAACTCTGCCATAAAGTTCTCTGCCAACTTCAGCTCTGGAACCACCACTGATGTACAAAGAAGGCAGCAGAATATATATACATAGGAAATATGCGGAAAAGAAAGAGAGATCAGCCTGTTACTGTGTCTATATAGGAGGAAGCAGACATAAGAGACTCCATTTGGTTCTGTATTTGAGATGCTGTTAATCTGCGATCCTACCCCCAACCTTGTCCTTGCAAGAGACATGTGCTGTGGTGACTCAAGGCTTAATGGATATTGGGCTGTGCAAGATGTGCTTTGTTAAATAGGTGCCTAAAGGCTGCTTGCTGGTTAAAGGTCATCACCATTCTCTTAATCTCAAGTAAGAGAAAAGCATTTGTCTCCTGCCCGTCCCTGGGCAATGGAACATCTCCGTGTAAACCCGATTGTATGCTTTGTTTACTGAGCAAGGAGGAAACCACCTTTAGGAATAAGGTGGG
>NW_016823032.1:0-664 GCF_001698545.2 Rhinopithecus bieti | reverse complement strand
ATTAAATTATTAATTATAATTTTAAATAATTCATTCAATTTATAAAATCTATAGAAGCATTCAGATACATTGACACTTATGTAAGTTTTGATAGTTTGTAGGAATTGGTCCATTTCATTTATCAAATTTTGGGGCATAAAGTTTTTCATAGTATTCCTTTATTATCTTTTTAATGCCCAAGGATGCTTCAGTGAAGATCCAGCTTTCATTTCTGATATTGGTAATTTCTATCTTCTTTTATTCTTCCTTACCCTGGCTAGAATTTTATCAATTTTATTGATTTTTTTCAAATAACTTTTAGTTTTGTTGACTTTATTGATTTCCATTTCAATAATTTCTGCTCTAATTTTTATTATTTATTTTCTTTTGCTTGCATTGGGCTTAAGTTGCTCTTCTTTCTCTAGTTTTCTAAGGTAGAACTTTCTGTTACTGATTTTAGATCTTTCTTCTTTTCTAGAATCTGTATTTAAGGCTATAAATTTTCCCCTAAGCACTGCTTTTACTAAATTGCAAAAAATTTGATAAATTGTACTCTGATTATCATTTACCTTAAAATATTTAAAAATTTTTCTGCAGGCTTCTTTGACCCATGTGTTATTTAGAAATATGTTCTTGGCCGGGCGCGGTGGCTCAAGCCTGTAATCCCGGCACTTTGGGAGGCCGA
>NW_016823031.1:0-1761 GCF_001698545.2 Rhinopithecus bieti | reverse complement strand
CCTATAACTAAGGTCTTCAGGTCTGAGTCCTAAAGAACTCCCGCTGGAGCCTCAGTAAATTTACTTAAACAGGTCCCAGTGCTGGGGTGGTCGCCCTTATCTTGTCTCCTGCTAAATCACAAAGGTTTGGGGAGTTCCTTCAGACTCCCAGTAAACTTGTCTGTGGAGGCCCGGGGAGTTTCTTCAGACCCACAATAAAACTTGTTTAATCCTAAATGGGTCCTGTAAATAATTCCTTCATTATTTTATCATGATTTAAGGCCCAGGAAAGGCCTAGGCAAAACTCTTGGTGGGCTTTTGTTATAGCTCAGCCTTTGTACGGGGGCACTGGCTTTTAATGTTTAGCTTAACCACTTGGTCAGCACTGAAACAGTTGTTATGGAGGCCTGCATTAGTGAGACCTGGCCTGCCACAATCCCCACCAAAAGTGACTTCAAAAATTACTACTGAAATAAAGACAAAAAGAACTGAAAGAGATCCTAACTGGCATTCAATAATATTGTTGCTAGTGGTAACATTTTATTTGACATCTTGAAACTAGTAAATGTGTATTGTGGAAATAGAGTAAATAAGAAATGTTTTCATGTCATTAGGAACAAATTCAAAATACTGATACAAATTCAAAATTTATTTCTTTCCAAAATCATACAATTATCCAGCTCTATTTTCCCAAAAGGTTGAGAAGCAAAGACAACCCAGTAGCAATAAATATCCCTAATACTCTAAGCGTGATCTTCAAATAAGCAATTCCACTAAAACACAACTTCGGGAAAATGTGTGATTCTAAGAATGAGCAAGAAATGAACAAGAAGACCATGAGAAGGCAATGAGATGATCAAATGCAGTCATGCAAAAAGACATAGCAGAATCCCATTTTCTGATCCAACATTAAAAAACGCTTGGAAGTCATCACCCTCATCCTCTCAGCAAGGAAAAAGCTGAACAAACTGAAAATCAACAACTTTATTTAGATACAGCAAAGAATTAAAGTCACAGGGCAAACCACTGACCTGAACACTGGAGAGACAAGCAGAGGCTGAGAATCACAGCTTATGAAGAACAGAAGTTCAGAGGCAGAAGTCCACTACTATGGCTGTAGTGTTGAAAAGACATAAACTATTATTAAAGAATTACTGATGGCTCAACGTGGACAACTCTAACAGTTAAAACTCCAGGTGGGGATGAGTTTTATGGGGCCTCAAATTTTTGAGAGGTTTATCTCCAGCAGCCCCACCAGGTTTTGTAAAAAAACCTACAGAAAAATCCCCTGTGATTTCATCAGGAGAGCAAAAAGCTCGCCATTTTAAAATATGCCTGAGCTCTCAGTTCTGTCAACAAAGTACTGCCCTCAAAAGTAATTTACCAGCACCTAACTGATCCAGGAAAATGGATGTATTCAAATTAAACCACTTCTATTCCTTGATGTGGGTGAAGAAAAATACCTGACATCAGGCACCAGGCTTTATTGTCTCACCTAGAGACAATAAAATCAGAGAAGCACTTTTAAAAGTCATAGCACAGGGGCACAAGCTCACTGAGAGACAGGAACCTATCATTTTAATTGCATGTGAATGCGTGCAAACATGTACATCCTCATATTTGGCAAGAAAGTTGTTCTACCGTTATCAGTTATATCAAGACACCTAGTTTAAAAAAAAGTTCTTGATATTATTATAATAATATTAGAACATATAATATTAAGATATATTATAATATATAAAATTAAGACTAATATTATTATGATATTATAATATAATATGT
>NW_016823030.1:0-3951 GCF_001698545.2 Rhinopithecus bieti | reverse complement strand
AAAAGAAATTACAGTTTAGGGGTCATGCAGCCTCTGGCTCCAAGAGTCTGAACCTCCCCAAATTGCTCCTGGAGATAACATCATTACTGTAAAACTTAAGATCAGTGCTTGAGATATTTTGCAGACCCTGCACCAGATAGATCAGCTAACACCACCCAGACCGGTAATCTGGCTCAACCAATTCTGCCATCCCACCCAGGAACAGAAAACAGCAAGAAAACTTCATTTCAACCTCCTGTGATTCCATCTCCAACCTGACCAATCAGCAATTCCCATTTCCCAAGCCCCTACCTGCCAAATTATCTTTTTTTTTTTTTTTGAGATGGACGTTTGCTCTGTAACCCAGGGTTGAGTGCAGTGGCGCGATCTGGACTCACTGCAACCTCCGCCTCCCAGGTTCAAGCGTTTCTCCTGCCTCAGCCTCCTGAGTAGCTGGGATTACTGGTGCCCGCCAAAATGCCCGGCTAATTTTTGTATTTTTAGTAGAGATGGGCTTTCATCTTGTTGGCCAGACTGGTCTTAAACTCTGGACCTCAAGTAATCTGCCTGCTTCGACCTCCCAAAATGCTGGGATTACAGGTGTGAGCCACTGCACCTGGCCTCAAATTATCTTTTTCTTCTTCTTCTGTTTTTTTGAGACGGAGTCTCACTCTATTGCCCAGTCTGGAATACAGTGGTGCGATTGTGGCTCACTGCAAGCGCCACTTCCCGGGTTCACACCATTCTCCTGCCTCAGCCTCCTGAGTAGCCGGGACTACAGGCACCCGCCACCAGGCCCGGCTAATTTTTTGCATTTTTAGTAGAGACAGGGGTTTCACCGTGTTAGCCAGGATGGTCTCGATCTCCTGACCTCATGATCCGCCCGTCTCGGCCTCCCAAAGTGCTGGGATTACAGTCGTGAGCCACCGCGCCTGGCCCCAAATTATCTGTAGCAACTGTGATCCCTCAATGCTCAGGAGACTGATTGGAGTAATAATGAAACATCAGGGCTGGGCATGGTGGCTCACGCCTGTAATCCCAACACTTTGGGAAGCCGAGGCAGGCGGATCATGAGGTCAGGAGTTTGAGATCAGCCTGACAAACACGGTGAAACCCTGTCTCTAATAAAAATACAAAAATTAACTGGGCGTAGTGGTGTGCATCTGTAATCCCAGCTATTCAGGAGGTTGAGGCAGGAGAATCGCTTGAACCTGGGAGGCAGAGGTTGCAGTCAGCCGAGATCATGCCACTGCACTCCAGCCTGGGCAACAGAGCAAGACTCCATCTCAAAACAAAAACAAAACAAACAAAAAACAGTGGTCTCCAGCACAGCTGGCTCTGGGTGAATTACCCTTTCTCCATTGCAATGCCCCTGTCTTGTCTAGGCAGCAGGCAAGGTGAACAAGACTTCCTTCAACTCTTGGCTCAAGTGATCCTCTTACCTCGGCCTCCCAAAGAGCTGGGATTATAGTCATGAGCCACCACACTGAAAAAGAGAAATTTTTTTTAATGTTACCAAATTATATGTGTTAAATATATGGGAAACCTACATGAAATAGATAAACTTCTAGAAAAATCTAGGTGTGGTAGGAGGGTTCTGAGGGAGGGAGGGTGAGGTAGGGAGGTGGGATGGTCAGAGATATGCCCTGCAACTTCAGGGAGAGGTTGGGCCTGAAGCTTTTCTTTTCTCCCTCCCTTCCTTCCCTCCCTCCCTCCCTTCCTTCCTTCCATCCTTTTCTTTCTTTCACAAAGTTTCTCTCTTGTCGCCCAGGCTGAAGTGCAATGGCACAATCTCAGCTCCCTGTAACCTCTGCCTCCCAGGTTTAAGCAATTCTCCTGCCTCAGCCTCCTGAGTAGCTGGGATTATAGGCATGTACCACCACGCCCGGCTAATTTTGTGTTTTTAGTACAGACGGGGTTTCGCTATGTAAGTCGGGCTGGTCTGGAACTCCTGACCTCAGGTGATCCACCCGCCTTGGCCTCCCAAAGTGCTGGGATTACAGGCATAAGCGATGGTGCCCAGCTGCTTTTCTATTTAGTAGAGAAATGTTGGATTTGGTAAGTGAGGATGGAAGACAAGAAAAGAATGAAGTAGAGGCATGGGAGGAAGCCATGTGATGTGACAGAGCACAATGAATGTTGACTTTCTGGTTCTGAGAGTCTCGTGTTCTGCTATTTGCTAGCACCACGCTGGGCAACATAGCCCTACCGTTAGCTCATATGGTGATTTTGGATGAAGTAGAAAAGGATGTTGCTGGGCAAAGTGGCTCATGCCTGTAATCTCAGCACTTTGGGAGGCCAAGGCGGGCGAATTGCCTGAGCTCAGGAGTTCAAAACCACCCTGGGCAAAATCACCCATGGTGAAACCCCATCTCTACTAAAAATACAAATACAAATAATAATAATAATACCAGGGCATGGTGGAGCGCTCCTGTAATCCCAGCTACTTGGGAGGCTGAGGTGGGAGAATCACTTAGCCTGAGAGGCCGAGGGTGCCGTGAGATGAGATCGCACCACTGTACTCTGGCCTGGGCAACAGAACAAGACTCCATCTCAAAAAAAGAAAAAGAAGATGCCTCTTTCTTTTTTCTTTGTAGAGATGGGAGTGGGGGTGCTGGATCTCACTATGTTGCCAAGGCTGGTCTTGAACTTCTGGGCTGAAGCAATCCTCGCAGCTAGGCCTTCCAAAGTGCTAGGACTACAGGCATGCACCACTGTGCCTGGCCAGATGCCTTTTTCTTAAGATACTTTACTGCCATCTCTTGGAAAACTGTCATCATAACTATATAAATTAATAATGAGTACAATGATGGTGTCTCATGGTACGATGTACACAAATATGAACAGCAGCCCTGCCTGTCAGCTGCAGGGCCCCTGGAGCCAGGTTACATATGCTGATAACTCACAACTTGAGTTTAGCAAACCTTGAGGGTGGCAGGCAGGAGTTGAGGCAGCAGGCCAAGGAGTGGCCCAGCTATATCACCCCAGGGTCCCAGCCTCAAAGGTGGTCACTTGAGTTGCTTCTCACTTTATTGTCTTGCCCCTGGCAGCCCAAGTAGATTGTTTTGGTGGGGGCTTTTGGTCAGTTCCAACATTTGTCAAAACCTACTACATGGGAGTGGTGTTTTTTCTAGGAGAAGTTTGTATAGGCTTACCAAAAAAAAAAAAATCTATGTATTTTACATTTGATGGGAATTATATTACCTTTTGTGATCCACATATCTGTATTAATGACACGATCTAGGACCAGGGGTGGTGGCTCACACCTGTAATTCCAGCGCTTTGGGAGGTTAAGGCAAGCAGATTGCTAGAGGCCCAAAGTTAGAGACCAGCCTGATCAACATAGCAAAACCCCATCTCCACTAAAAATTTAAAAATTAGGCCAGGTGAGGTGCCTCATGCCTGTAATCCCAGCACCTTGGGAGGCCGAGGTGGGTGGATCACCTGAGGTCAGGAGTTCGAGACCAGCCTGGCCAACATGGTGAAACCCCGTCTCTACTAAAAACACAAAAATTAGCTGGGTGTGGTGGCGCACACATGTAATCCCAGCTACTCAGGAGGCTGAGGCAGGAGAATTGCTCAAACCCAGGAGGCAAAGGTTGTAGTGAGCGAAGATCCCACCACTGCACTCCAGCCTGGGCTACAGAGCGAGATTCCCTCTCAAAAAAAAAAAAAGAAAAGAAAAAAAAAAAAAGGCCGGGCGCAGCGGCTCACTCTTGTAATCCCAGCACTTTGGGAGGCTGAGGTGGGAGGATCACAAGGTCAGGAGTTCGAGACCAGCCTGACCAACATGGTGAAACCCCTGTCTCTACTAAAAATACAAAAATTAGCCAGGCATAGTGACAAGTACCTGTAATCCCAGTTACTCAGGAGGCTGAGGCAGGGGAATCGCTTGAACCCGGGAGACGGAGGTTGCAGTGAACTGAGATCATGCCACTGCACTCCAGCCTGGGCGACAGAGTGAGACTCCAT
>NW_016823029.1:0-1523 GCF_001698545.2 Rhinopithecus bieti | reverse complement strand
TTTTTTTTGAGACAGAGGCTTTTACTGTCAGCCAGGCTGGAGTGCACTGGCGTGATCTCAACTCACTGCAACCTCTGCCTCCGGGGTTCAAGTGATTCTCCTGCCTCAGCCTCCTGAGTAGCTGGAATTACAGGCACACACCATCACACCTGGCTAATTTTTATATTTTTAGTAGAGACAGGGTTTCACCATGTTGGGCAGGCTGGTCTCGAACTGCTGACCTCGTGATCCACCAGCCTTGGCCTCGCAAAGTGCTGGGATTACAGGCGTGAACCACTGCACCCGGCATAAATTCTTAATTAATACAACTATTGGGGATCTAGCTTTCAAATTTCCAATTCTGAACAAGGTGGAAATAAGATATGTTGTATTTTAAAATTGAATTGCATCATGAAATAGAAATGCTGTGTGCCAACAGATTATTGGCAAAAGAACAAAATTAAAAGTATACTCTTTTTACTATAAGCAAACTACATAAAGTTTATGTAAATAAAAATATCTTGGCCAGGCACAGTGGCTCACGCCTGTAATCCCAGCACTTTGGGAGGCCATGGCGGGTGGATCACAAGGTCAGGAGTTCGAGACCAGCCTGGGAAGTATGATGAAACCCCATCTCTACTAAAAATACAAAAATTAGCCATGCGTAGTGGTGTGCACCTATAGTCCCAGCTACTTGGGATGCTGAGGCAGAAGAATCGCTTGAACCCAGGCGGCAGAGGTTGTAGTGAGCCAAGATCGCGCCACTGCACTCCAGCCTGGGTGACAGAGCAAGACTCTGTCTCAAAAATAAATAAATAAAATAAATAAAAAATTATAAAAATACAATATAATTATAAAATATGTTTGGAAATATCAAATATGAGCTTTGGCTAGCCTTATTTTTGGTATCCACAAGTATAGTGTGTAGTACATAATGCTTAATAGATGGTTAATTGAATTGTTGAAATAAATATAATTCTTACATTGCTGGTCTAAATCTTTTATATATTCCTAATTATACTTAAAAGTAAAATATTACTACTTTTAGTATTTAGTGAATATACATTTTGAAAAATAAACATACTTATTATGCTCCTGCTTTTTTGTTCATTTCATATGTTGATGATTTATATTATATATGCATTTCCTTAATCTGATCTCCAAAATCTTACATCAATTTTCAACCATAATTTCCCATCATTTACCTCTTACACATCTATACCGACATAAAAATTGCAACAATGTTTTACAGTGTGATTCTCCAAATAATATGCACTCTTGGAATAATGAAAGTGAATCTGCCATGTTAAATGCTATACATAATTTAACATGGCTCAGAAAATTTTGTATGACTTTTAGAATTTGTTGCTCTCCTTCACAGCAATTTTGTGTAAATATTTCCTCATACTACTTCATCCACAGTCCTTCCTCAAATGCTTCCATTTAAATTTAAATTTTAAAAGTTCCCCTTTTACTCATTTCACAGTTGTCATAGACACTATCACTTTTGGCTCAACAAAGTAAGTCATGTTTTCAAAAACTAA
>NW_016823028.1:231190-233493 GCF_001698545.2 Rhinopithecus bieti | reverse complement strand
GATATAAAGACAAAGATAAAATTAACGAGGTAGAAAATATACATACCATGTTGATACTAATTGAAAGAAAACTGGAATAATTGTTACATTTAGACAAAACATATTTCAAAGCAAATAAAAAGGCAGGGATAAAGACAGACATTGCATAATGATAAGGCGTCCGTTCTCCTGAAAGATGTAACATTTCTTAGCATGTATATGTCTATCAAAAGAGTATCAAATTACAAAAGGCAGAGAGAGGTGGAGGAAGATGTTGGAGTAGGAATCTCTAGCGATTATCTCCCCTACCGCCACAGGAACATTAATTTGAACAACTATCCATGCATGAAGTTTTCACGAGAGCTAAGAAAACCAGGTGAGGCATTACAGTACCTGGTTTTAGCATAATAATTAGAATAGACAAATTGAAGAGGGCAGAAAAGACCATTTAATAAGTTTTGCATCACCTGTTCCCCAACCTCAGGCAGTTCAGTTTGGAGAGAAATACTATCTACTTGCGGAAAAGGAGGAAAGCAAGCATAGGACTTTACATTAGAATCCAGTACTGGGTCCACTACAGTAAAGCCCAGTGCTGGCCTAGACCACTCTGCTCCTGGCACCAGGGCAATATACATGAACAAGGCCTCTAGACCTGCCCCTACATGAGACAAAATTTTGTGGTCCCAGGGCCAGATGGGAACCTGTGGCCCTGGTAAGGCAAACTTGAGATCTGACCCACATGACCACCAGCTGACTGCAGCAGCCTCAGACTCTGAAAAAAACCTCGGTGGTGGGAAGACTATAGCAGCTGTGGGTCTTGGGCACTCTCCAGTGCTGTGCTGGTCTTGGCAGTCACGGTTTCTGGTGTGACTCAGCACTGCATCAGCCTCAGCAGCCAAAATATTATGGACCCAGCAATTCTAGGCTTTAGGACACCTCAGGGAACTGCAACTGCTGAAATGGTAATGGATTTAAGGATACCACCAGTAAACCTACATGGAATCACCGGACAAACCTGCTGCTGAAGAAAGTTACCAAACAAAGCCAGGCTGCGAACACTGGATTAGGCAACAATATCAACATGCAGACATTGACATATGGCCGCAAGCAGCAAGATCAATAAGAAAAACATGATGTCAGCAAATGGACAAAATACAGCTCCAGTGATGCTGAATGGATTAAAGACTTAAACATAAGACATGAAAATATGAAACAACTAGAAGAGGAAAAAGCAATTTTTTTTTGATATGACCTACAGAACACAGGCAACAAAAGCAAAAATAAACAAGTGAGACTAGATCAAACTAAAAAGCTCTGCGCAGCAAAGGAGACAATCAATGGAGTGAAGACACAACCTAAAGAATGGGAGAAAATATTTACAAACTGTGCATCTGACAAAGGGTTAATATCCAATATATATAAGAAACTCAGGTAACTCAGCAATAAGAAAACAAGTAATCTGATTAAAAAATAAGCAAAGTATTTGAATAGAGATTTCTCCATAAAAGGAATACAAATGGCCAACAGGTATATGAAAAAAAGAATCGAAATCACGACTCATCAAAGAAACACAAATAAAAACCACAGAGAGATACCACCTTATACCATTTGAAATGGCCATTATCAAAAAGATGAATGAGAACATAAAGATGCAAAATAAAGGGAGACATTGTACACTGCTGGTGGAAATGTGAGTTGGTACAGCCATTATGGAAAGTATTATGGAGATTAGTCAAAAAATTAAAAATTGAGCTGCCATATATCCAGCAATTCCACTTGTGTGAGTGTGTGTGTGTGTGTGTGTGTGTGTATCTTTATCTCCAAAATAAATGGCATTAGTATATTGAACACATATCTTCATTTCTATATTTATTCCAGCATTATTCACTATATCCAAGGTATGTAATCAACCTAGTTTTCTCTCAACAGATGGGGTATATTGAAAAATATATGATATATTGATATGGTTTGGCTGTGTCCCTAACCAAATCCCATCTTGAATTCTAACTCCCACAGTTCTCATGTATCATGAAAGGAAGCTGGTGGGAGGTGATTGAATTATGGGGGCAGGTCTTTCCTCCTCTGTTCTCATGATGGTAAGTCTCATGAGATCTGATGGTTATTATAAGGGGGAGTTTTCCTCCACAAGCTCTCTATTTTTTTCCTGCTGCTATCCATGTAAGATGTGACTTGCTTCTCCTTGCCTTCTGCCATGATTATGAGGCTTCCCCCACCACGTGGAACTCTAAGTCCACTATAAACCTCTTTCTTTTGTAAATTGCCCAGTCTTGGGTATTCTTTATCAGAAATGTGCAAACAGAGTA
>NW_016823028.1:225265-227047 GCF_001698545.2 Rhinopithecus bieti | reverse complement strand
TGACACTTACGAAAACAACAACAGCAGCAAAACTTTATTTTGCATTTATTTTTATTATTTATTATTTATTTATTTATTTATTTATTTTTTTGACAGAGCCTTGCTTTGTCGCCCAGGCTGGAGTGCAGTGGCGTGATCTTGGCTCACTGCAAACTCCACCTCCTGGGTTCAAGCAATTCTCTGCCTCAGTCTCCCAAGTAGCTGGGATTACAGGCTCCCTCCACCAAACTTGGTTAAATTTTGTATTTTTAGTAGAGACGGGGTTTCACCACCTTGGCTAGGCTGGTCTTGAACTCCTGACCTCGTGATACACCTGCCTCAGCCTCCCAAAGTGCTGGCATTACAGGCTTGAGCCACTGCACCTGGCTGATGTTGAGCATTTTTATATGCTGTTGGCTGCTTGTACACCTTGTTTTAGGAAGTGTCTGTTCATATTCTTTGCCCATTTTAAGTGGATATTTTTGTTCCTTGCTTGTTGATTTAAGTTCCCTGTGGATTCTTGATATTAGACCTTTATCAGATGCATAGTTTGTGATTATATTCTCCTGTTCTGTAGCTTGTCTGTTTACTGTCAGTAACTTCTTTTGTTGTGCAAAAGCTCTTTAGTTGAATTAGGTGCCACTTATTACTTTTTATTTTTGTTGTAATTGCTCTTGGGGACTTAGCCACAATTTCTTTGCCAAAGCTTGTAAAGAAGATATTTCTTAGGTTTTCTTTTAGCATTTTTATAATTTGAGCCCTTACATTTAAGTCTTTAATCCATTTTGAGTTAATTTTCATATATGATAAGAGGTAGGGGTCCAATTCATTATTCTGCATATGACTAGCCAGTTATCCCAGCACCATTTATTGAATAGGCACTCTTATTGTCAATGCTTATTTCAGTAGTTTTTGTGGAAAATCGAATGGTTGTAGTTGTGTAGGTTTACTTCTGTGTTTTCTATTCTGTTCCACTGGTCTATGTGTCTGTTTTTGTACCTGTACCATGCTCTTTTGTTTACTGTAGCCTTATAGTATGGTTTGAGGTTGGATAGTGTGATGCCTCCAGCTTTGTTCAGCAAACTGAATCCAACAGCATATCAAAAAGTTAATTCACCATGACCAAGTAAGATTTATTTCTGAGATGGTAAGTTAGTTCACCACATGCAAATCAGTAAATGTAATTCACCACATAAACAGAATAAAAAACAAATCTCATACACTTGTCTCAGTAGATGCAAAAACAACCTTCAATAAAATCCAACATGCCTTCATGATAAAAATCCTCAACAGATTAGGCATTGGAGGACTGTACATCAAAATAACAAGAGACGCGTATGACAAAGCCACTGGCAACATCATACTAAATGGGCAAAAGCGGGAAGGATTGCACTTGAGAACTGGAACAAGACAAATATGTCCACTCTTACTACTTTTATTCAACATGGTAATGGAAATTCTACCCACACACAACAATCAGAAAAGAGAAAGAAACAAAGGCCATTCAAATCGGAAAAGAAGTTAAACTATCTCGTTGCTGACAATAAAATTCCATACATAGAAAACCCTAAAGACCACACCAAATGGCTTCTAGGGCTGATTAATAGATTAGGTAAAGGTTCAGGATACAAAATCCATGTAAAAAAATCAGTAGCATTTTTATACACCAGTAACATTATAGCTGAGAGTTAAATCAAGAACATGATCCCATTTACTATAGCCACAAAGAAAATGAAATACCCAGGAATTCATCTAACCAAGGAGGTGAAAGAGCTCTACAAAAAAAAAAAAAAAAAAAAAAAA
>NW_016823028.1:218848-220956 GCF_001698545.2 Rhinopithecus bieti | reverse complement strand
TTTTTAATATTAGTATGTAACTATATGTTAAAATTTCGATTAAAATTGCAATTTCTAGGAAACCTGATAAGTGGAGAAAAGAGATAAAACACATACATACAAATTTTTAACTGTTAAAATATCCACAGATAATGTAAAATCATGATAACTAGCTATATAAAACTTTATACCAATAAAGTTAAAAGTCTTGAAATTGATGATGTTTCTAGAAAAAATGTAATTCATGCAAATATTTTCAAGAAATAGAAAAATTAAGTTATTATTAATTGATTTAAATTAAAGTAAGAGAAAAGGGGCCACATTAAAAAATGGTACCCCCTCCAGAGGTTTTATAGCAGGTGATTTATTTGAAGGTATTACAGAGTAACTAATTATCACCCCTGTATGGTGTTATAGGACTCAAAAGGCTATGAGCTCTTTTTGAACTCAACTCATTTTGTAAACATAATATCTCCTTGAAACAAAATGCAAAATATTATTCATTGTTTTAATCTTATTTATACACACAGAAATACTTGCACTTAATAAAATACTACTAATTCAAACACAGAGCTATAATTAAAGAAGAATTCATTATGAGCTAGTAGGGTTTTTTTTAGTTCTTGAAACTTCTACTTATGTAGTTCATCACATCAAGAGAAAAGGAAGCAAAACCATATGATCATCTTGGTAGATTTCAATGAGGCATATGGGAACAGAATTAGTACCTATCCCTCCTATAACATAGTTAATGAAAAGCATAAATATTCTTAGATTCATATGATGAATCATATCTATCTAAAATTTAATTATGAAGTAAATACAACTTAAAGATGGAATATAAAATGTTCTTATTAAATTCTAGAGAAACAAGAATATAGTTACTATCATCTCTAAAATTTAACTTTGTAAGTTATATTTATTATAGAAAAAAATAAAATTCTCAAAAAAGACAACAATGTACTCAAATAATATGGTGTTCAACCTGGAAAATTTAAGAAAAATGACTTGACTTCAGTTTCAAACTACAAGATGTTCATTAACGTGGTGAGATTAAAAATTGTTTTAAAATCCCGTGCACATGTATTTCCTATATAGCTGTTTAATACATAATTAACTAATATTACATTTTAAGTAGAAATAAAAGTCTAAAGTACTGGACGAGACCAGAGGCCAAACTCAGGCTCTGATGGCCGGGCTACCCTGCAGGATCATCAAGAAAACCCAGCATTTGCTGGCAGAGCCAGTTCCTGGTATCAAACAGAACCAGATGAGAGCAGTGCCCTTTATTTTCATGTGGTCATTGCTGGCCTTCAGGTTTCCCCCTTTGAGGGAGGGACTTTTAAACTTGAACTATTACTTGCAGAAGAATACCCAATGGCAGCCCCTGAAGTACGTTTCATGACCAAAATTTATCATCCTCATGTAGACAAGTTGGGAAGAATATGTTTGGATATTTTGAAGGATAAGTGGTCTCCAGCGCTGCAGATCTGCACAGTTCTGCTATCCATCCAGGCCTTGTTAAGTGCTCCCAATCCAGATGATCCATTAGCAAATGATGTAGCGGAGCAGTGGAAGACCAACGAAGCCCAAGCCATAGAAACAGCTAGAGCATGGACTAGGCTATATGCCATGAATAATATTTAAATTGATCCAATTATTAAGTATGCATCACTTCTCCTGTTCTGCTGAGACTTCTTCCTTTTTGTTTGCATTTAATGGACACAGTCTTAGAAACATTACAGAATAAAAAAGCCCAGACATCTTCAGTTATTTGGTGATTAAATGCATATTAGCAAATCTATGTCTTGTCCTGATTCACTGTCATAAAGCAGGAGCAGAGGCTAGACGTATGATCTGGATTGTTGTGAAACATTTAAAAGCAGTGGTCCCTCCCCGCTTTTATTCATTTCCCCCATTCTGGTTTAAGTATAAAGCACTGTGAATGAAGGTAGTTGTCAGGTTAGCTGCAGGGGTGTGGGTGTTTTTCCTTATTTTCTTTCTTTCTTTTTCTTTCTTTCTTTTCTTTTCTTTCTCTTTTCTTTTCTTCTCTCTTTCTTTCTTTCTTTCTTTCTTTCTTTCTTTCTTTCTTTCTTTCTTTCTTTCTTTCTTTCTTTCTTTCTTTCTTT
>NW_016823028.1:207340-215624 GCF_001698545.2 Rhinopithecus bieti | reverse complement strand
GCCTCCCAAAGTGTTGTGATTACTGGCGTGAGCCACCGAGCCCGGCCAAAAAGAAACTTCTTTATGATTGTTACTTGAGACTATTAAAAAGCTTGAAGCTTTAGAAAATTGATAAAATTTACTGTGTTTTCTTCAGATTGATGGCTACTTCCTGTATCTACCCCAAATGACAAAATGTCACTGATTTATATATTTTATGCTCTGTGTAAAAATTTAGTAATTTGCATGTGTCATCTTCCTCTATCCCATTTCCTCTGTCAGGGCTGGGATTTGTTTTCCAAACTACATGTGAATTGTCTTTTTTTTTTTTCTTTTGACGGAGTGTCGCTCTGTCTCCCAGGCTGTAGAGCAGTGGTGCGATTTTGGCTTGCTAAAACATTCCCCTCCCAAGTTAAAGCGATTCTCTTGTCTCAGCCTCTGGAGTAGCTGGGATTACAGGCGTACGCCACCATGCCTGGCTAATTTGTGTATTTTTAGTAGAGACGGGTTTCATTGTGTTGGCCAGACTAGTCCCAAACTGAGGTGATCTGCCCACCTCAGCCTCCCAGAGTGCTGGGATTACAGGCATGAGCCACCACGCCTAGGCATTTTTAGTTTTAATTAAGTTGTTTTTTTTTTTCTAGCCTATTTCTAAACTCCTATCCATTGTGAGGGTTAAAAGTCTCCTCCCATTTCTAATTACGTGAAGTCCGTAGATATCACATACAAACTAGACTTCTCAAACTCATGCTTTCACCCGTTATTCTGAAAGACGGTGATCCATATGGACCCAAAGGATAACAAAAGTTTTATGGCTACATTTAAAGCAAATTCAATTTTATTTTTTTAATGCAAATTTGAGGGAAATATGTGAAACACCTAAAGGTAAGGTCTCTGATTCAGTTGTATACTTTTTTCCTAACTTAAACCACATGGTGAACTTAAATAAGATAGGAGATATATATATATATATATATCCATACATATATCTCACATATATATCAAACTAAAAGCAGAAACTAGGCAAAATTCATCACAAAATCAGACATGCAGTTTTGTTGTGGTCTTCAATTTCTTTTACATGATTGCATTTTATTACATAAAATATATTTCACCAGAAAATTATTGACCTTGTAATGAATATTATTTGAAACTCTAGAAAAGTGTAGATATTTAGATATTTAGTCACTTTGAAAGCATACTGATAAGGAATACTTTATCATCATTAAGAGACATTAGTACACATATACATGGTTCAAGACCCAGGGCTAAGCATATACTATGTAAAAGGCACAAAATGACTCTTATTTTAAAATGCTGGTAAAATAATTTGACACTAGTTCTAGTGTCAAACTATTCTGAATTTGTACTTGAGCAAATTATATAAATTCACTGAACTTCAGTTTCTGTATCTGTAACAAGTAAAGATAATACTGGCTGCAAGAAGTTACTATGTAAGTAGATAAAGTAATGTATTAAATATATAGCTGCTAGCACAGAGCAGGAACTGAAGAACTGATGGTTTCCTTCCCCTTCACTGGGCCTCACCAATCAGTTGAGGAAACAGAGTATATATACTACATGTAAATAATAAAACATAGCAGTCAGCATAGACAAAGAGTCATGTGAATAGTATTGGTAACTGACAAAACAAGAGTTCAGAGGAAATTTTCAGGACTGGCGTCAAAAGATGCTTCTTGGGGAACACAGGCTTTGGTCCAGAAATTAAAGGAAAACTATTAGAAAATAGAAACACAGTTGGTATGATCTTCCAGATGCAACCCATTTATTTAATAGGCAGGACTTGGTGGAGAGCCAACAAGAAAGCTTATTCTTTATCACCACATTTTAATACATAAAACGACTCTGCTAGATCTTCCTTTACTGTCTTCTTGATCTCATGGGGATTTTATAGTCTTTCCAGCCACATTTGTTTAGTCAGAATAGTCTCATTTTAGAGGTAATTATATCTATTCATTTTTTATTTTAATGGTCATAGATTTAGGGGTTTTGATACATAGACACATTGCATAGTAGTGAAGTATGTACTTTTAATATAACCATCATACAAACAGTGTACATTGTACTAATTAGGTTATTTCTCATCCCTCACATTTCTCCCACCCTTTCACCTTTCCAAGCCTGTATTATTCCTCTCTCTATGTCCATATGTACACAACACTGAGCTTTGATTTGTGAGAAAATGCAACATTTGACAAACTGTTTCTGAATTATTTTACTTAAAACAATGGCCTCAGAAAGTGAGTGAGAAAGAGATTTTAAGAAATTGGCTTATATTATTATGGGTGCTGCCAGGTCTGAAATGTGCTGGGGGGACCAGCAGGCTGGAAACTCTTGCAAGAATCGATATTGTAGTCTTGAATACAAAGGCAGTCTGGAGGCAGAATTAGTTCATATTCAGGTCTTTTCTCATAAAGCCTTTAACAGATTGGATAAGACCCAGTCACATTATGGGAGGTAATTTGCTTTACTCAATATCTTATTGAAATGTTAATCATATCTGAAAAGAAATGTTTTCACAGCAACATCTGAACTAGTGTTTGACCAAAAAACTGGGTACCAGGACTCCCCTAATTAACATATAAAATTAATTATCACTCTTCCTAAAAGCTGCAGCTTTTGTATAAAATTAATAAATTATAAATAAATATATTAATTTATACCTTTAAAAGAAAAAAAACAATGGCCTCTAATTCCATTTATGTTGCTGCAAAAGACATAATTTCATTCTTTTTTATGGTTGAGTAATATTCCATGATGTGTGTATATATATATACACATACATATGCATATACATATATTATACGTGTGTGTATATATATATGTCTGTGTGTGTATATATAAAATTTTCTTTTTCCAATCATCCATTGATGGACACTTATTTTGATTCCATATCTTTGCTATTGTGAATAGTGTTGTGGTAAACATATGAGTGCCGGTATCTTTTTCATATAATGATTTCTTTTCCTTTAAGTAGATGCCCAGTAGTGAGATTGTTGGGTGGAATGGTAGTTCTATTTTCAGTTCTTAGAAAAATCTCCATACTGTTTTCAATGGATGTACTTCACCACCAACAGTGTATGAGTCTTTCCTTTTATTTTCATCCTCTTCAACATCTGTTATTTTTTAACTTTTTAATTATAGCCAATCTGACTGGTGTAAATGACATCTCTTTATGATTTTAATTTCCCATTTTTCTCCTAATTAGAGATCTTGAGCATTTTTTTACATGCTTGTTGGCCATTTGCATGTCTTCTTTTGCAAAGTGTTCTGTTGCGGGAAGTCAGGGACCCCAGATGGAGGGACCGGCTGGAGCCGTGGCAGCGGAACATAAATTGTGAAGATTTCATCTNAGATTTCATGGATATTTATCAGTTCCCAAATAATACTTTTATAATTTCTTATGCCTGTCTTACTTTAATCTCTTAATCCTGTTATCTTCGTAAGTTGAGGATGTATGTCACCTCAGGACCACTGTGATAATTGTGTTAACTGTACAAATTGATTGTAAAACATGTGTGTTTGAAAAATATGAAATCAATGCACCCTGAAAAAGAACAGAATAACAGCAATTTTTAGGGAACAAGAGAAGACAACCATAAGGTCTGACTGCCTGTGGGGTCGGGCAAAAAGAGCCATTTTTTTCTTTCTGCAGAGAGTCTGTAAAAGACATGTAAGTAGGAGAGATATCACTAAATTCTTTTCCTAGCAAGGGATATTAATATTAATACCCTGGGAAAGGAATGCATTCCTTGGAGGAGGCCTGTAAATGGCCACTCTGGGAATGTCTGTCTTGTACAGTTGAGATAAGGACTGAGATACACCCTGGTCTCCTGCAGAACCCTCAGGCTTACTAGGGTTGGGAAGACTCTGCCCTGGTAAATTTGTGGTCAGACCGGTTCTCTGCTCTTGAACCCTGTTTTCTGTTGTTTAAGATGTTTATCAAGATAATACATGCACTGCTGAACATAGACCCCTATCAGTGGTTCTGCTTTTGCCCTTTGTCCTGTTCCCTCAGAGGCATGTGATCTTTGTTAGACCCTTATTAGTAGTTCTGCTTTCTGTTCTTTGAAGCATGTCATCTTTGTACCTACTCCCTGTTCTTACACCCTATCCCCTTTTGAAACCCTTAATAAAAACTTGCTGGTCTGAAACTCAGGCAGGCATCACGGTCTTACCAATATGTGATGTCACCCCTGGCAGCCCAGCTGTAAAATTCCTCTCTTTATGCTGTCTCTATTTCTCTGCTGGTTGACACTTATGGAAAATAGAAAGAACCTACATTGATATATTGGGGGCGGGTTCCCCCAATAGTGTTCATTCATGTTCTTTACCTACATTTTAATAGGGTCATTTGTTTTGTTGCGGTTATTGTTGCTAAGTATTTTTAGTTCCTTGTAGGTTCTGGATATCAGTCCTCTTTTGGATATATAGTTTACATTAAATTTTTTCCATTTTGTAGGTTGTCTATTCACTCTGTTGATTAGTTATTTTTCTATGTAGAAACTTTTTAGTTTAATTAAGTGCCATTTTTCTATTTTTGTTTTTGTTTTATTCACCTTTCAGGTCTCAGTCATGAATTACTAGCCTAGACCAATGTCCAGAATAATTTTTCCTATTTTTTTCTAGAATTTTTATGGTTTCAGGTCTTACATTTAAGTTTTAATCTATGTTTAATTTTTGTATATGGTGAGATATATAGGTTCAGTTTTATTCTTTAGGATGTGGCTATTAGATTTTCCCAGCACCATTTATTGAAAAGGGCGTCCTTTTTCCCAGTGTATGTTTTTGTCAACTTTGTTGATCAGTTGGCTGTAGGCATGTGGCTTTATTTATAGGTTCTCTATTATGTTCCATTGATCTATGTGTTTAATTGCATACCAGTACAGCAGTGTTTCAGTTACCATTTCCTTGTAGTATAATGTAAAGTCAGGTAATATGATGCCTCCAGCTTCGTTCTTTTTGCTTAAAATTGCTTAGCTATTCAGGCTCTTTTTTGGTCCCATATTAATTTTATGACTTTTTTTCTAATTCTGTGAAAAATGATGTTGGTGTTTTGATAGAAATTGCATTGAATCTATAGATTGCTTTGGGAAGTACGGTCATTTAAACTATATTAATTCTTCCAATCCATGAGCACAGGATGTTTTTCCATTTTTTTGTGTCATCTGAAGTTTCTTTCATGAATGTCTTGTATACTGCCAGAATAAACTTCAAAAATGAAAGATAAATAAAGCATTTCCCAGACAAGCAAACACTGAGGGTATTCAGCATCACTAGACTGATTCTGAAAGAAATGTTCAAAGAAGTTCCAAACATAAAAACAAGATGTCAACAGTCCCCATCTAAAAAACACACAAAAATAAAAAACCCACAAATTTTTTTTTTTTTTTTTTTTTTTGAGACAGAGTCTTGCTCTGTCACCCAGGCTGGAGTGCAGTGGCCAGATTTCAGCTCATTGCAAGCTCTGCCTCCTGGGTTTATGCCATTCTCCTGCCTCAGCCTCCCGAGTAGCTGGGACTACAGGCACCCGCTACCACGCCCGGCTAAAAACTCACAGATCTTATTAAAAAATTACACAAATGAAGCTACAGAACAACTAGATAATTAACGTTATGACAGGAACAAAACCTCACAAATCAATATTAACTTTGAACATAAATGAATTAAATTCTCCACTTAAAAGGTACAGATTGACAGAATGGATTTTAAAGAAAACATGATCTGACCCTATGCTACTTACAGGAGACACACCTTATTGATAGACACTTATAGAATGAAAGCAAAGAAGAGGGAAGAGATGTTTCATGGAAATAGAAACAAAAAGCAAACAGAAGCACTGGATTTAAATTGGACTTTAGATCAAATGGAGCTAACAGACATTTATAGAGCATTCTGTATAACAACCATAGGATATACATTCTTCACATCAGCTCATGGAACATTCTCCAAGATGATAAACTATATGTTAGGCCACAAAACAAGTATTAATAAATTTCAAACAATCAAAATCATACAAAGTATCTTCTTGGACCACAGTAGAATAAATTTAGAAATCAATTCCAAGAAGAACTATTGGAAATTATACAAGTACATGGAAAATAAACAACATACTCCTGAATGATTTCATGGTCAATGACAAAATTAAGATGAACATTTAAATTAAAAAATAATAAAATATAATTCATTTGAAATGAATATAAATGGAGGTACAACATACCAAAACAAGCACAACAAAGGAGTGCTGAGAGGGAGGTTTATAACTTTAAATTCCTACACCGATAAAATAGAAAGATCAAAAACTAAAAACTAATATCATACTTCAAGGAACTCAAAACACAAGAATGAAACAAACCCAGGAGAGTAGAAGAAAAGAAATAACAAAGATCAGACCAGAACTAAATAAAATTGAGGACAAAATAAAAAATACAAAAGGTCAGTGAAATGAATGTTAATCTTTTGAAAATGTAAATTAAATTGACAGACTGCTAGCTAGACTAACCAAGAAGAGAGAAGATTCGAATAAGCACAAATAAGAAGTGAAAAAGTTGACACTGCAACTGATACACAAAAATACATAAGACCATCAGAGACTACTATGCATATTTCTATGGTTACATTTATTTATTTATTTATTTAATCCAAATGAACACTTCATCATCATTCATTCAGTTACAATCATTATTCCTTACTCTCCAACCTACATTTATTCTGATCAGAGGTAACACTACTACTCTGGGACCTGTCAATATTTTTCTAGCCTCTCTAGTACCTATAGTGTCCACTTTGTTCATAAGACACAGGAACTCTTTCCTACTGTTGGTGAAAGTGAAACTGGTGCCTGTGAAGTTCTTTCTGCTTGAGGTCTCAGGAGAAGGCTTTTAGATTTTTCCAGAAATAATAGAACACCAGTCTCTGTGTCTATCCATATTCCAGGAGACATGGGCCAAGTTATAAGTGTAACTATCACCACTTTGGTCATATGACATCAGTGAGAGTCTACTGAACCCTCACATTTGGCGGAGGGTAAGGTACCTATGACGAGGAGTAATAAAATGGTATAGTACTCCTTATTATACTAGTAGCCATCTTAAAAGAAGTAATTGTTTCCTTTTATGAGCAATTTATTCTGAATGTCTTCATTTCTTTTAAATGTTCTATAATGGTCTGTCCATCAATGACCTTCACAATACTTGGCACCCACTATCCTAAGAAGACAGCAAAAATGTCTGCTTTGGTGCTTAAACACATGAGGAAATGAAACAGAATGAATGAGTATTCAGGTATGTCTGTTTTCTCTATTTGGGCAATGGAACTATCTCTAAAGTTCTTAATGTGTTATTTATATCATATTTCAAAAAGTTGCTATGGTTCTTTTTCCTGCAAATCTTCTGCTGATTATTCATTCTTTCTTAGAGTATTTATTGTGTACCTACTATGTGGCAAGCTTGGTCCCCCATGATGGGGCTACAGTAGGGTATCTAGGGTCTCAAAATCAAGTAGGAAATTAAAATATAAACAAGTCTCTCCCAGAGTAAGGAAGAGGGTGAAAGAAATGCTATGGTAATACCAAATGTAGGTCAATTAAGCCTCCTGAAGCAGTCAGAAAAATCTTCGGCACTGAGTAAGACTGACACTTAACATCAAACTTCAAGGAACTGACACTTCTCTTTATGTAATATTACTCCTCTGAAGTTTCTGATATTTCCCTTGATGTGAATAAAAGCTATATTTTATGAAAAAAGTTTCATTCATCATTTTCTCCTTTTTGTAGGTTTTCATGAGCACGTCATTTTCAAGAATTCCTTTTTTTCATATTTTTATCTATTTAGTCTATTTATGTTCTCAGTTTTCTATCTTCAATTAGTTCAATTTCTGGGCCTGTAGTGAAGTTAATTATATTGAGAATCTGTGAAACATATGGTTAGAAAAAAAGTTGCAGTAACAAGGAGTGGCTTACTCCCCACTGCTGAATAAAGGCAACTGGTTGAATTTAAGTATTCAGCGGACAGAAATACCTACTTCATACGTAACAGATGAGATGCTACAAAGAATGTCAAAGGTAGTGGGGAAAAAAATGCAATCACTTGCTACTCAATTCCACAGATTCAAATTTAGGCTTGCAATGTTACTTTGAAGCACATGATATGAAGATTGCAGACTTCCCTTAAAAAAAGCATTTTGAGGGCCGGGCGCGGTGGCTCAAGCCTGTAATCCCAGCACTTTGGGAGGCCGAGACGGGCGGATCACGGGGTCAGGAGATCGAGACCATCCTGGCTAACAC
>NW_016823028.1:192668-206649 GCF_001698545.2 Rhinopithecus bieti | reverse complement strand
AAAAAAAAAAAAAAAAAAAGCATTTTGAGCAGCTACATTTAGAATAGTCAGTAGTACTAACAAGTGAATGGTAAATGAATTGTAGAGAAATTATTTACAAATTGTGATGGTATTCCCAACCGAATGATAAATTCACATGTGTTTGGCAGGGGTTCATAAATTATTGCTTCTTTGGTTTGCGGTTAGGGATGGGGCTCAGGCACTTTTTAATTCACTACCCAAGGCTGAGAGCTAGCTTTTATCCCCTGATCTTCTTACAATTCAAACTCTCACTAGTTCCTCCATCTATCATCTACCCCCAAAATGCCCCAGACTGATGATGAGGGCTCTGGCTGGTCTCCAACAAATAATTGAGAGTATAGAAAATAGAGGATGTAGAAATTACAGTGAATTTCAGGAAAAGGTGTTAAAATATCTTATTTAAAAGCCAAAAGTTCTCTGCTATTCAGAACATATTCCAAATGTAAGGTGTTACTCTGATAACACACTGAATTGAACATAGCGGAATATTTATGATCTGTTGTTTTTCTGCCACTTAGACAAGTCTTGTACATCTGGCAAAGAACAGAAGTTCAAAGCGTGAGAAATTTATTTTATAAACATTCATGGCTAGAATAGTAGAGCCTTGGCTATCCAGGCAGATGGCGGGTATTGCTCTGACAGTTCTTGACCATTATTGGTACATGTCAGGCACTGTGCTAAATGATTCTGTATTAATCTTTTCTCCCACTGCTATGAATGACTATCTAAGACAGGGTAATTTAAGAAGAAAGGGGATTTAATTGACTCATAGTTCAGCAGACTGTACAGGAAGCATGGCTTGGAAGCATCAGGAAACTTACAATCATGGTGGACGGCAAAGGGGAAGCAAGCAAGTCTCACCATGGCACACTAGAAGAGACGGAGAATGAAAGGGGAAGTGCTACTCACTTTCAACTAACCAGGTCTTGTGAGTACTCTATCATGAGACAGCACTAGGGAGATGGTGCTAAAACATTAGAAACCACCCATAATCCAATCACCTCCCACCAGGCTCCACTACCAATACTCAGGATCACAATTCAACATGGGATTTCGGTAGGGACACAAAGCCAAACCATATCAGCTTCACATGGGTTTCTTATTTAATCTTTAAAGCAACCCTGTGATTGAGTCAGGGACTGCATTCATTCCCATTTACAGAGGAAAAAAGAGGTTTGGAGTGTGCTGAATATTCTGCCTTCTCCTCCAGGTTCCCACTTCACCCTTCTCCACCTTGCTCTGTGACTGCAAAGGCTGATTACTATGAACTGCATCACCTGGAGCTCTTATTCTACGGTTCAGATTAGGTTTGGCTTATAAGAGGCACCAGATGGAGATTAGAGGCAGAAGGAGTAAGAGGTCAAGATCTTTATTCCATTATTTCCTCCATTCTGGGTGTAGTTTGGTAATGACTGTGTTCCTCTACTGAATGCCACAGGTCCTCCCAGGTGGCTCGCTCCATACATCCATAACCCCTTCAGGATTCTGGTGATTACGCCCTCATCTTGCCCTTTCAGGCCAAGGCATAATGAGGATTTTCTACTGTTTTTAACCAAGGACTTCAACAGCATTTTGTGGTAAACACATACTTTATCCAAGCATTTATAAATAATCTTTGTCTTAATTTCCTTTCAAATTCTCTTTTTGAGTGGCATCTGTTTTCTGCTGGATAAAGATCACACAGCTAGAATATTATCTCACCATTTTATTTAGGTACTTTATTTAGGTGGTAAAAATGTAACAAAATTTACCTTCTTATCCACTTTAAGTCTATAGCTCAGTAGTGTTATGTATATTCTCATTGTTGTGAAACAGACCTCAAGAAGTTAGATTGCGAATCTAAAATTCTATACACATTAAACAACTCTCCTTTTCTCTTTTTCCCCAGCCCTTAGTAACCACAATTCCACTTTGTTTCTATGAATCTGACTACATTAGATACATCAATATTAGTACAACAATGTAGTATTTGTCTTTTGTAACTGGATTATTCCACTTAACATAATGATCTCAAGATCTATTCATGTTGTAGCATGTGACAACCTTGCTACATTTTTAAGGTTGACTAACACTCCATTTTATGTAATACAACATTTTGTTTATCCATTCTTGAATAACAAGACTGGACATTTGTGTTGTTTGCATCTCTTTGCTATTGTGAATAGTATTGTTTTGAATGTTGGTATACAAATATCTGCTTGAGACTCTTCTTTCAGTTCTTTGGGTTACATACCCAGAAGTGAGAATTCTGGATCATATGTTAATTTTATTTTTAATTTTTCAGAGAACTTCCTTACTTATTTTTCTATGGTGGTTGCAACATTTTCCACAGTGCTACCACAGTGGTAGCACTATTCCACCAACAGTACAAAAGGGATGCAGTTATTTGACATCATTGCCAACACTTGTCATTTTCTATTTTTTTAACAGTAGCGATTCTAAAGGGTATGAGGTGATACATCTTGTTGGTTTTGATTTATATTTCTCTCATGATCAGTGATGTTGAGCATCTTTTCTTATGCCTGTTGGCCATTCATATATCATTTCTGGAGAAATGTCTATTTGAGTCCTTTGCCAATTTTAAAATCTGGCTACTATTTTGTTGTTGTCGTTGAATTGTAGGAGTCCTTTATATGTTCTATATATTCACTCTTTATCAGATATATGATTTGCAAATATTTTCTCCCATTTCATAAGTTGTCTTTCACTCTGCTAATTGATTTCCTTACTTCACAAGGGCTTCTAAGTTTGACATAGTCCCATTTGTCTGTTTTGCTTTTGTTGCCTCTGCTTTCAGTGTCATATCCAAGAAATAATTGCCAAATCCAGTGTCATAAAGGTTTCCACCTATGCTGTGTTCAAGGAGTGGTGCAATCTTAAGTCTTACATTTAGGTTTTTAACCTGTTTTGAGTTCATATTTATATAGGATTAATATGAGTCCTACTTTATTTTTTTGCATATGTTACCCAGCTTTTCTAACATCACTTGTTAAAGAGACTGTAATTTCTTCATTGAGTGGCCTTGGCAACCTTGCTGAAGATCAATGGACCACAAATGTGTGAATTTATTTATAGGATCTCTATTCTATTCCTTTGGAATATTTATATTTCTTTATACCAGTACCACAGTTTTAATTACTGTAGCTGTGCAATATGATTTGGAATCCAGAAGTATGAAGGCTCCAAATTTGTTATTCTCTTTTCAAAATTGTTTTGGATATTTTGAGTTACTTGATATTTTATGCTAATTTTAAAATTAATCTTTCTGTTTCAGCCAAAAAAATGACATTGGGATTTCAGTTGAGATTGAAGGGCTCCAACTTTGTTATTCTCTTTTCAAAACTGGTTTGGATATTTGGAGTTTATTGACATTTCATGTTAATTTTAAGATTAATCTTTTAATTTTGGCAAAAAAATGACATTGGGATTTTGAGATCGAATTTAAACTATCAATCCCTTTGAATATAATGGACATCATAATAATATTAAGCATTTAAATCCATAGGCATTTTATATCTTTCAATTTATTTGTGTCTTCTTTAATTTATTTCAGCAATGTTTTATTGATTTTAGTGTACAAGTCTTTTATCTCTTTGGTTAGGTTTATTCCTAAGTATTTTATTTTTTATATGCTATGATAAATATAATGATTTTCTCAATTTTCTTTTCAGATTGTTCACCATTAGTGAATAGAAATACCAGATTTTTGTGTTGATTTTGTTTTCTACAAGTTTGCTGAAATCATTTATTAGTTTTAACCATAATTTTGTAAAATTACTAGTTTTTTACAGGTAAGATCATGTAGTCTATGAACAAAAATAATTTTACTTATCCCTTCCCAATTTGGAAGTCATTAATTAAGTAATTAATTAATCAATTTTGTTCACTTGTTCTGGCTAATACTTCCAATACCATGTTAGATAGAAGAAGTGCTGACAGTGGGCACCCTTACCTTGTTATTGGTCTTACAGAAAAAGCTTTTTATATTTCACTATTGAGTATGATGCTAGTCATAGACTTTTAGTAAGTGGGTTTTATTATGTTGAGGTAATTTCCTTCTATTTCTACTTTGCTGAGTATTTTGTTATAAAAGCTTTTTGTTATATCTTGTCAAATGCTTCTTTTCTGCATCACTTGAGAAGGCCATGTGTGTCTTCTATCCTGTTAACATAGTGTATTACATTAATTGATCTTCATAGATTGAACCATCTTTGCATTCTAGGAATAAATTCCACTTCGCAAGGTATATAATCCTTCTAATGTGCTGTTGAATTTGGTTTGTTAGTATTTCCTTGAAGATTTTTGCATTAATATTCTTTAGGAATATTGGTCTGTAGCTTTCTTTTCTTGTAGTTTAATTGTCTGGCTTTGGTATCAGAATAATTCAGGTCTCATAGAAAAAACTTGGAAGTTTTCCCTCCTTTTTTTTTTCCCAGGTATCAGGATGAATGGTGTGGTTTCTTTTGTAGAATTCTGCAGGGAAGCAATCTGGTCCTGGATATTGCTGGGAGGTTTTTGATTACTGATTCCATCCCTTTACTCATTATTGGTTTGTTCATATTTTCTATTTATTCATGGTTCAGTCTTGACAGTTTGGGTTTCCAGTAATTGATCTTTTTTTTTTTTTGATTATCTGATTTATTGGCATACAATTCCTCATATATTCTCTTGTTAGTCTTTTTATTTCTGTGGCATCAGTCATCATGTTCTCCTCTTTTCATTTCAGATTTTAGTTACTTGTGTCAATCAAGAAAAATGACAGAGATGCTACTTAGCCATAAAGAGGAATGAAGTAACCTAGATAGAATCGGAGACCGTTAATCTAAGTGAAGTAACTCAAGAATGGAAAGCCAAACAATCTATAACCTAAGATGCCTACTCTGCTAACTTGTCATGTATGTAGGAGTAAAGCAATGATAATGATACTCTAACTCAGTCGTACTGACCTCCTTACCCTTTTTTTCACCTCATGGCACACATAGAAAATGATGTTTTAATTGCATGATAGGGTAACTAGATATGGCTGCTCATAAGGGACAATTGGCCTAAAGGCTCTGGGTGCCCCGATCTATGACTAGTCACCCCAAAATTTTAGGGAATCAATTAATCAGTACACTTGTCATTCATATTTGGTACACTCGTCTGATATGGCACACCAGTTGGGGAACTCTCTTTTAACATATACTAGGATTCATAAAACATACTGCTCATTCACTCTTCAGTGGAAAATCAGTGTACCTCTACTGAAAGAAAGATGAAAATAGAATGCAAGAATAATAGTCTTTTGAAGAAGTCAACTGGAGGGACATTCAAACCAATAAATAGAGAGCTGTAAGCATGAACAAGTGCTAGAAATACAAGTACTACATTGACTTAAAATTCTAAAGCTATTCTTGAAAAGATTTACATAATTAAAATTTATTATTATAATTTTATTATTTGGGTCTTTAAGTACACATTACATTAACACTGAAAGTACTGTCAACAGGGTGACCAATGCTGGTAAATCAAATGGACAGTTGTCAGGATTTCTATTATCCTTTCTGCAACATTTGTAACTCATATAAAAAAGTTTCAGAAATATTATTTGCTAGAAAAAAATTAAAATTATATACATAAGTTCATGAAGTTGAAAATAAAAGAAACTTCTCTGAGCCTGATCCTTAATTTTAATTCTCAAAGATAAACTCTGTTCAAAATTTCTAGTGTATCCTTACAAAGTTATAGATATAATGACATTTGATATATGTCAGATGATACAGAGCATGTACAATGCTACATTTTCATTGGACTATGTATTATGGCCTTTGGCATATTTCACATGACATGTAACATACGTTCTATAATTGTTTCCTTTTCTACAAAAATGGTATATAGTATATACTTCTCTTTGCTCTAGATCTTTGTTTATTTTCTTTTAATATGTATTGGACATATTGTTTATGTCAGCTCTTGTATATCTACATCCCTTTTAATTGTTGCATAGCATCCCATTGAATTGGTGCATGAACATTTGCTAATTTACATGTCAAATACCCTATTAATCGATAATTAAGTAGTTTCAACTTGTTATTTTTAATAATACGGTATTGCAATTTTTTACAAATGCATGTGTAAATACTTGTGCATGTCTTTCTATAGGATAAATTTATAAAATTAGAAGTGCTGAGCAGAAGCGTATGAATATTTTAAGTGTTTAGAGATATTCCTGTGTTGTTGTTGGTTAAGATATGCCAATTTAAATTGAACCAACAATGAATGATAGAGTTGGTTTCTTCATATCCTTGCCAATAAGGTAGTTTACTACCTATTCACTTTTTTTTAAATCTGATAGGCAAACTAAAATATATTCCATAAATTCTTAGTGAAGTTAACTATCATTTTGTGTTTATTAATTTTTATTTTTTTCTCTGGATATCTTGTTCCCAATTGTTATATCCCCTCCCTTTTTTTAACCAGTTTATCTGTGTGTTCCTCTTCCAAACTTGAAAGAACTATGCATATGTTAATAATAACAGGCCTCAGCCTATTAAGGAGTTGAATTTTTTTTCCAGTTATTGTCTTTTGAAACGTTTAGACTATTTCTTGGTACATGAAATTTTAAATGTACATTATTATCAAATTGCTTTTTTTAATGGTCATCTCTTCCTGAAGAGTCCTTCCTCCACTCCAAGACTTTAAAAAATATATCTTTTGGCATTTATCCTTGTGATTTCATGAGTTCGCTCTAACTTTTCTATCTAAAATCCAACTAGAAATTTTACTGTTATAAGGAAGTAAAATGGGCCCAGCTTAATTTTTCCTAAGTGATTATCTAGATGTCTCTAAATAATTGAATGGTTCATCTTGTCCTCATTGATATTTACTCTATTTTGATATTTATTCTATGACATTTATTCTATCTTTCTCTATATATGTATTTATCAATACACACACACACATACACTTATATACAGAGAGAAACATCTAGATATATTTCCCTCTTCCACTAATATTTCTGTCTATGCTCACAGCAGTAACACTTCATCTAATTTATGATAACTAGTTACAGGTTTAATGGTTTGTAGATTCAGTTTCTTCACTCCACCAGTACTCTTATTTTTTAAAAATTTATTAGATATTGAATCTTATTATTCCAGATAAATTTTGAATCCTATTGTTATGATAAAAATAGTGTTTGTGTTTAAATTTAGTAACTGTGTGACTACCATAATTTAAGTAGACATATTTTAGGCCTTATACATTTCTGGTAATTTCTTCATTCATTCATTTCTTTTAAATGTAAAATTATAACTATTAAAGTACTTTAGGTATAGTGGTGAGAAAACAGACCTTTTCTTTATGGACCTTATAGGTAGTAGGCAATAAACGATATTAATATACAAAATGTATACATACAACACATAATATAATAACGTTATTTGACAAGCTAGCAGCTAAATTAGGGCTCCAATAACAGAGCAGCTAGCAACTCTGCCGTAAAGGGAAATGAAGGGGAGTTGGATGTGGGTAGTTACAGGATGCCTTTCATAGGATATTTCTTTTACCTGGAGGATAGCCTAATGCCCAGTTTTCCAACCCATGACCAGAGGTTCCTCACAAGGAAAACTTGTTTATACTAGCAGATGCTCCTGTAGCTCCTGACTGACCCATGTCCAGTTCATGCTTACATGACCATTGCTGTAGCACTGGGAGCCTGATCTTACCTTCTCTCCCAAACCCTGGAAAACCTTGCCTACCATTGGTTCTTCAGATAGAAGGCTTAAATTCAATACACTACCACAATAGGAAAAAGCTCAAGGATTTTCACTTACAGATCCTGGGCAGAGAAGATGCAATGAGTCAGGAGAGAATTCTTCCATTCCCAGATTATGTAAGCCAGGAATGAAGAGTCAGGCAGACGAGAGAGAGAGAGAGAGAGAGAGAGAGAGAGAGAGAGAGAGAGAGAGAGAGAGAACATGTGGCAACTAGTAGTATATAAGGGAGTATGGTGTGAGTCACTTTATGTTTCCAGGCATTAAATGCCTAAATGGTCTATTTAAAGAAGGCAGTCAGAACAGCTAAGAGTCCGGTTATTTGGGAGAGATACCTCTAAGTTTTCATCTTTGGCTACCTGTTTGAGCCATTGCGTATGGTATTCTACTTCTAATGCCTAGGAAGCAGCCTTTGCTGTGTCATTCCCATTTCATAAATAATAATAATTGCATAAGTAGTTACACACACACATGTAACATATTATTTTTGTCATAGAAGGAAATGAAACAGCACAATAGGTTATACAGAGATATTACAGGCCATGCTGTGGATTTTACTCTACCTTAAATTGCAAAGGGAAACCACTGGAGGGCTTTAAATGAGGAAGAGACACAAGCATATTTGCAGTTTTAAAACTGATTCTGTCTGTTGTTAAGGAGAAAGACCGACTTGGGGCAAGGGCAGAAGTTAGTGAACGAGTTGGGAAACTATGATGGTAAAAACAGAAATAATGGTGTTTTAGTCTTAGACTAGAAAGAGAATGGAGTTAGAGTTAGACAAATTTAAAGCATTGAGTAGAACTGATAGGATTTGGGGATGGATTAGACTGAAACAGTTTATGGCTGATAGAGGCTGTCTAATTTAGGTAAGTTATTTTCTTATATCTGCCCTCCATTTCACTGACTTTTGCTATTTTTTTTTTTGGCCGCTTTATTTCTGCCTTTGACGTAACTTTTAGTTTTGAAATGGCTTTATGGTTTCTGTGTAGTCTAATTCTGCAGTATTTGTCTCTCTTTTTTGGCTAATTGCTTGTTATCTGATCTCTTATTTCTTTGAATTGCTTTTCCAAAGACTGTTTTTATTTGCTTTAAAAAATAGAGACTTTTTATATGAATGTTTTCTATTTACAAAAACAAGTCTTTTGAAGAGTTTTGTGTGGTTTTTTGTTTGTGTGCTTTTGAGACAGGATCTCACTCTATTGCCCAGGCTGGAGTGCAGTGGTGTGATCTCGGCTCACTGCAGCCTCAAATTCTCAGGCTCAAGCAGTCCTCCCACCTCAGTCTATCTGGTAGCTGGGACCACTGGCGCACACCACCACACCCGGCCAATTTTTTGTATTATTTTTTAGAGAAAGAATTTCGCCATTTTGGCCAGGCTGGTCTCGAACTCCTGACCTCAGGTTATCCGCCCACCCCGGCCTACCAAAGTGCTGGGATTACAGGCGTGAGCCACCATGTTTGGTGAAGAGTATTTTTAATATATGTTTTGTGTCATGCCCCTTTCACATTACCTTTTAGTATGGTATGCACAGGTACTCTGTTGGAAAATTGGTGCTTGTTGAATTTAAACACGCATATTTCGGCCTGCCATTTTCTTATGATTTGGATACAGAGGACAATAAATGGAGTAGACGGAATGGAAACAAACACGCTGATAACTTCAAATTGAATGTATTGCTTTAAACACCCTGCACCAAATCTAATGAACTTTCTATTATACCATGAGATACTGTTATTTTTTTTTCTTTTGTCACTATCTGTTTTAAAGGAAAAAAAAGATCACTCCTGTTGAAGGTCAGATCAGTATGGATCACTTAACTGATTTAACAGATAACGCTGAGGCTAACAACTAATTCTCATTTTTTTCTTTTTTTTTGGGGGGGAGGGGGCGGGCGCAGTTAGGGTTTAATTGTATTCACTTTATTTTCAAAAGCAGCTGTATATTGAATATGTCGTATATATCTTCAGAGATTCTCACAGGACCATGAGCCTCAGGTGCTTGCTTTGCCTTAACTACCACCCATATGTTAACCCACCTTACTTAGGCTGCATGGTTTCTCACCCAGGGCCAATCTGTAAATTACCTATAAGAGCCAGGCCTCCCCTTTGGGTGTTACCACACAGCCAGACCCACTAAATGTGCACCTTGAGTTTTTGGTTTATCCTGCAGCTTGTATATACACCTTGTTGCAGAGTGCTTGAGTTGGTTCCAAAGCAGTTTACATGGGATGACTTAGCCCAGAAGTATGGGGTATGAAATAATCTGTACAACAAGCCCCCATGACACAAGTTTGCCCATGTAACAAACCTGAACATGTACCCCTGAAGTTAAAATACAGGTGAAAAAGAGGAAATGTGGCATTAAGTGTCCAATTTGAAAATGTATGTGGCATATACATGAATACTGTTTATTTCATTGACCAATCATAAAGGAAGGAAAGCAGGATCATGCAGATAAATGCATTTCCTCCTTACACAGACTCTTCTAAGAATTGCTCTACTGCCTAGCTGGAGATTTATGTGGTTGAGAGAATGTACCTGCTCAACAGTCTACTGGCTTGGCCAGCATATCATCTTGAGTTGATTCCCATCCTTTTCACCTAGCTTCCCCTTTTCCCCACTGTTACTGTCCTTGGACTGAATTTCTAAAAAATGGCATCAGCACTTACTTCTGGCTTCAAACTCTATTTTCTAAAGAACCCAGATTAAGATAAACCACAAGCAAACTTTTAGTTTGCTGATTGATTTATCTACAAAACCTTACCTTCCCAGCCTCTTGGTCATTTTAATGTGTATTAAGACTGAATCAAATAGATATAGTTCCTCCCTCAGTCTCAGATCCTTTGTCATTTTGTTGTTTGCCTCACCATGGCCTTAGTCCTTATTGATTCAAGTCTTCATCACTCACTCAAACACTCTCAGCTCTAACTGCCTACAGTGAAATATTCAAACTTGTCCAAAGGAAAATGCTTGATTTTCTCCCCCAAACTGCTTATCCGCCAGTTTCCCATATACACATTAATGCACCAATATCCACCTATATTTTAGGCCAAAAACCTAAAGGTCATTCTTAATTTCTCTCTTTTCTTAATGAACCACATCCAATGTATTAGCAATCATGCCTATCTATCTCCAAATTAGATTCTTCTCTTCTTCCGTTTTGGCCTTCTCCAATCCATTCTCACATCAGTCAGAGTGCTGTTTTGGAAATACAATTCATATTATATCATTCCCCTCCTTTAGCCTCCCACAAGGGCCCATGATCAATTATCACTGGGTTATAGTTATTTCTTAAAACAACTTACAAGGCTTATCATGATGTAGCTTCTGATTATCTCTGTATTGAAAATATTGCTTTTGTAATATTTTCACTTTTATTTACGAATTATGAAGCACAGCGTAATAGAAATGACAGGTGTCTTCGAGACGATATGGCACAATTTATCTTCTTTTCCTAGTGTAAGAGTTTGTATACGCCAAATACATTTTCAAATTGGATGCTTAATGCCATATTTCCTTTTTTTTCTTTACTTGTATTTTAATTTCAGAGGCATATATTCAAGTTTGTTACATAGGTAAGCTTGTGTCACGTGGGTGTGTTGTACAGGTTATTTCATCACCCAGCTATTAACCTTAGTACCATTAGTTATTGTTCCTGATCCTCTCCCTCCTGTCACCCTCACCTTCTGATAGGCTCCAGTGTCTGTTGTTCCCCTCTATGTGTCCATGTGTTTGCATCATTTACTTCCCACTTATAAGTGGGAACATGCAGTATTTGTTTTTTTCTGTACTAGTTTGCTAAGGATAATGGCCTCCAGCTCCATCTATATCTCTGCAAAGGACGGGATCTCATTTTTTTTACGGCTGCATAATATTCCATGGTGACATGCACCACATTTTCTTTATCCAGTCTATCATTGATGGCATTGAGATTGGTTCCATATCTTTGCTATTGTGAATAGTGTTGCAATGAACACACATGTGCATGTGTCTTTAAAACAGAATTATTTGTATTCTTTTAAGTGTATACCCCATAATGGGATTGCTGAGTAAAATAGTACTTCTGTCTTTAGGTCTTTGAGGAATTGCTACACTGTCTTCCACAATGGTTGAACTAACTTACACTCTCACATTTTGGGTGGGGCCTTTTTAGCCATGACTGGAGTTGGAGCAGTTAGGAAGCTGAAAGCAGTGTCCCAAGGTTGTGAAAGGCAGCAGGGCCCTGGGCCTGGCCCAGGAAACCATTCTTCCCTCCTAGGCATCTGGGCCTGTTATGGAAGGGGTTGCTGCAAGGGTTTCTGAAATTCCTTTTGAGGTCTTTATCCCATTGTCTTGGCTATTAGCACTTGGTTACTCTTTACTTTTGCAAATATCTGCAGCTGGCTTGAATTCTGCCCCTGAAAATGGGTTTTTCTTTTACGCTACATAGCCTGGTTAAAAATGTTTCAAACTTGTGTGCTCTGCTTCCCTTTTAAATGTAAGTTCCAGATTCAGACCATCATTTTGCTCACATATATTAGCATACGTTGTTACAAGCAGCCAGGCTATATCTTTAATGCTTTGCTGCTTAGACATTTGTTCCACCAGATACCTTAAATCATCTCTCTCAAGTTCAAAGTTCCACGGATCTCTAGGGCAGAAGTGCAATGCCTCTAACCTCCTTGCTAACGCATAACAAAAATAACTTTTGATTCAGTCCCCGATAAACTCCTCATCTCCATCTGAGAGGCCTTCTCAGTCTGGACATCATTGTCCATATCACTATCAGCATTTTGGTCACAACAATGTAACAAGTCTCTAGGAAGTTTCAAACTTCCTCTTATTTTCCTGTCTTCTGAGCCCTCCAGACTATTTTAACCTCTGCCCATTACCCAGATCCAATGTCGTTTCCACATTTTCAGGTATCTTTATAACAATACCCCACTCTTGGTACCCATTTTCTCTACTAGTCCTTTCTCACATTGTTATAAAGAACTACCTGAGACTGAGTAATTTATAAAGTAAAAATGTTTAATTGGCTCACGGTTCCACAGGCTGTACAGGAAGCATGGCTTGGGAGGCCTCAGGAAACTTAAACAATAATGGCAGATGGTGAAGAGGAAGAAGGCATGTCTTACATGGCCCGGGCAAGGGAAAGAGAGTGAAGGAGGAGGTCCTACACACTTTTAAACAACAAAATATGATGGGAACTCACTATCATGAGTATAGCAAGAGAAAATCTGCCCCATGATCCAGTCATCCCCACCAGACCCCTCCTCCAACATTGGGGATTACAATTCAACATGAGATGTGGGCAGGAACAAAAATCCAAACCATGTAACCCCTCCAATGTGACTGGACTTTAGACTGCTCCGAGCATCACAGGGCAAGAGAAATAATGTTATATGGCTCCCAGAGCTAGAATGGAAAAGGCTTTAAAGTTTCTACTAGGATATCTTGGAACACTTATTTGATGGAGATTGAGGTCATATATGAAGGCTGATTGCTCTGCAACTACCTTCAGAGTAGTATTAGAAAGTCTCACCTGGGGTCCCAGCCTCAAGTCAGCATCTAATACCAGTTACATCAGGGAACCATTTTGAGTGCTTAGTCCAGCTGAGGTTTCAAAGGACTGAAGGTCCTACTGTCATTTGTTTTGTTAAAGAAAAACTCTAGTTATTACTGGATTGTATTAAAATAAAGAACTATGTGGTTTTTATATTATGGCCATAATAACTTATCATTATATACAATTTATATTCAGTTTACGTACTTCAGGAGTATATGTAATTTGTTAACATTTTCTGACTTTTACACCAACTTTAGTCTGTTTTGTGTTGCTATAACAAAATACGTGAAGCTGAATAATTTATAAAGAAAAGAAGTTTATTCAGCTCACTATTCTGCAGGCCGTACAAGCAGGGAATGTGCATCTACTTGGCTTCTGGTGAGACTGTACTCATGCTGGAAGGTGAAGTAAAGGCAGGCAGGTCACACGGTGAGAGAGAGAGCAAGAGCAAAGAAGCGGGTGCTACACTCTTATGTAATAGACAGCTCTTGCATGGACTAATACAGTAAGAACTCCCTCATTACCATGGGGAGGTCACCAAACCATTCAAGATGGATCCGCCCCCATGACCAAAACACCCACCACCAAGCCTACTTCTAACATTGAGGGCCACTTTTCAACATGAGATTTGGAGGGGAGAAACATCCAAACTATATCA
>NW_016823028.1:180194-191203 GCF_001698545.2 Rhinopithecus bieti | reverse complement strand
GAAAGTGATTTGGCCAAAGCACATGCTGCAAGATAATGTCAGGAGCGGGTTTAGAATCCTTGCCATCTCTATGTTCTTTCTTCTAAGACTTGCTAACTTCTCTTCCAAAATGTGCACAGATTAATGCATTTTCAGAAACGCTGGATTTGAGAAATGATCAGACCATCCTTATATAAGAAAAACTCATTTTGCCTACTATGGAAATTATGTCAGTGCAAGAATTCCATGGCTTCATATATTAGTCACTGTCCCATTTGCAAGATAAAGCCCGGAACACTGGTGCTGGAGTGATCATTTGTAATTCAAGGCAAATGAGAGAAATACCATGCATATTGATTATTCCTTCTAAAAAATTAAAGTTGATGGGGAATTTGAGATGGTTGTAACCACCATAGGAATGAAAATTATAACCTGAATTGCTATGTGAACATGGATCAAAGTATTGTTACCACTTGCAGAAATCATTTAGTGGGTGTCCACTCCCGTAAAAATGTATTATTTTTGCTCATTTTGTTGACAGATTGTTGGCATTTATGCAGATGTGGGAAGCAGATACACTTTATTTGATTCCTTAGGGCATAGTCATATCTTTTTATTAATTTATTATAGCAGAACATTCAGTATATTTTAATGCAAGCAGAATAGAAAATGAGCTCCTCCCAGTGACTTGTTTCATTTCTAGAAATTATTATGATTAAATTAAATCACTGGCAAAGAACACTATTTGATTTTCTAAGTTAAAGGCAAATATCATAGCTTAGTTGTTATTAAGTATCTTGGCATCCAAATTCAGGGCAGATTCAGCTTTCGCCAGGAAAAACAGATTCTCTTTTGAGTCAAGTGAGCTACCTAATTAGGTTCTTCATCCAAAGCTGTTTAAAGAATTATTAAACGCATTCATCCCAGTTCTCCCAGCCTACAAGTCAGACTATTGGAAACTCACTGAAGAGAAGATACTGCATTTACTTAAGGGCAGGAGATGTTTAATTTTCCTGTGACTTTTATTCATCAATTAGTTATTATGTCCTAATTCTCTTTATCAATATTACTTACTAAACCCTAAGCCTGATCTTTACCCATTGCAATGCACTATTTATTCTGAGGAGTAGGGCCTAACTTTTTTCCTCACAGTGATAGCACCCATTTTCTCCAACCAATGACAACTATTTTTTCTCTTATAATTCTAATTAATATTTCCTTGAACCATGCAGAAAAGTGACATTGCTTATCTGTTCAAAAATCCAAGTTTATTTTGTAGTTTTTTATCCATTGATCTTAATTTGCGAGTTCTCAAAGGCAATACCTTCAACTTAAATCATGGCCAGAGTTTGCATTATCTTCACTGAATATAAATAAACTCATGTGATGTGATGCAAAAAAGGAAAAAAGGGATTAGACAGTAAAGCTCCCATACCAGACCAAAATCACATGCCCGACAGTGTATGGGTAGAAATATCTTTTGCTTTCATTTTATTTCAATTGGAGGAAAACAGGCATACAATCCACTTGGCTTCATTAACTGTGATCTGGATAAAAATTTTTAGCCAATTTTTATTAAGTATCATTTCTAAGGGAAAAAGTTTTATCCATATTACCAAAACAGCAGCATGCTTTCCAACAATACGTGTTTAAGGAGAACTAAAAATGTATGTGGTGATGACACTATTATTTCCTTATAGAATAAGTAAAAAAGACTGAAAAAATGCTAAAAGCATACACATTCTTATTAAATGAAATTATTATTTAAAAGTTCAACTATAATTGCATGTAGCCTCAGAATAAACAGTAAATTTGCGTAAACTCTTTATACAGGGATTCCGATTCTAGCTTTTGTACCATCAAAATGGTATTAGCCAACTTGTTGTAACTAGTTAGGACTCCAGTATGTGTACTATGGCCTCAGAAAAGTTGTAGCAATATATTTCACCATTGAAAATACACAAAATGTCAGCTAAATAAACACCATGTAATTGATTATGCTGTAGATTACTTATTGTGACATGTAAATCTGGCTTCACATGTGCAATTGTCATTGCTTATGTTAACATTTATGTAGACTTGCCTCAACATCTTTATTTTTCTTTCCACATTTTCTGGAGCTAAATGCAAGGTGATAGAAGGATTGGCTTAGAATTGGTAGATATCTTTATCTCTTCAGAGAGTAGATGTACCAGTATGGTATAGACAAACATAATGAGATACTATTCTCTTCATCATGCCCTGCCTCCTCCAACCTCTCACAGCCGGAGGCACTGATGTATTCCACCAATACGCTCAGTCACACGTAATCCCTGAGCTGAGAGCAGGTGTGTGCGTGTGTGTGTGTGTGTGTGTGTGTGTGTGTGTGTAAAGAGCCACAATAAACTACCAAGTGAGGTCTAGATCTCAACTTTTGCTCTTGATTGAGTATGCAGGTGTTTGTATTCCTGCATGACCACTGTATCAATGGATTCTCTATGATGGCTGGGGTATTCTTCTATGGTTTATTGGTCAAGTCCTGTAATTCCCAGTCATACTGCAGAATATTCTAAGCCATCCACACCCAACTGGCTGGAGCCTAACATCTACCCTAGTTCTTATTATCCTTCTTCTAGAAGGCTGGATCCTGCACACTCTCATCACTGTTCCTCATCCTTGCTTGCATTCCTTACACACCAGCAAGGAGCTTGCTGAGAAAAACCTGAAACAACAATGGTTACTGAAACGAGCTCCTATTTATCTTATCATTTGGATGCAATACAATTTGGCCATCCTTCTCAGAGTCTATTCCTATACCTAGGTCAGTTTGTTAAACCCTCACCCCTCTATACACACTCATGGTTACACTTCCCTCCCCCAACCAGCAAGCCCCGGCACTAAACATTTTCTCCTATTTTACAAAGCTGATAAAAACATAATAAAGGTAGACATTAACAAATATGACATCATCCCTCTAATTCCATTCTCTGCTACCCTTGTAAATTTCAATTAAACTAATAATGAGTCTAAGGTAAAATAAAAATAATATGACATGATTCTTCATGGATTGATCATGCTGTCAGCTATTTCATAGCCAATGAGTTACACTGGGTCTGCATTGCATTAATTATAGTCACAATAAAATTTACTGAGAATGGAGGATGAATATCTTGAGGTCTATGTTCAATCCACTGAACATGCCTGTCTCTCTTCACCCTTGAACACTGCTGCTAATACATTTTTATTCTGAGATACAATGCTTTGAAACAAACACTTATATTTAAAATGCCTGCTTTGTAATTAGGTAGTCACACACATATAGTTGAAAACAAGATCATAATACTCCACTCAGAAACATATAATTTAAACAAGTAAGGGGTTATATATTATAAGTAACCTTTTGTTTCTTGAAAATCTATTTTTAGTATGCAAATATACAGATGTGCACACGTGTTACTCTCTAATAAGTAAGTTGTGTCAGATCTAACAAAAGAGATAAATCTTGTTATAATTGTAGAAAAGAAATTTTCAATGCATATTTATTATGTTTTATTTATATGAACCTTCCACTTTGTTAGGGTCTGCACATATCACCAACATGAATATCATGATACATTTTTTTAAAAAGCAAGACTTTTAAACTACTATGGTAGCAAATGTCTAAGTAATACTTGCTGTTTTAAGATGGGATATCTCAAAAGATTAGCCGGTAGTAGTGGTGCACGACTGTAATCCTAGCTACTCGGGAAGCTGAGGCCGGAGAATCCCTTGAACCCGGGAGGTGGAGGTTGCAGTGAGCTGAGATCACACCATTGTACTACAGCCTGGGTGACAGGGCAAGACTCCGTCTCAGAAAGAAAAAAAAAGAAAAAGTTGGAATATCCACTGAATAGTCCAGATATTTAGATCACCTAAACAAAATAAAAATCTTGCAGTTGGTTATAAAAACTGCTGTCAAATATTCGTTTATTATCCAAATTGGAAATGATACAAGAACCCAATATTTGTTGGTAGGATGTATTTTTAGCAAGATTATTTTGACATCAGTTAAGTGCTAATATGTTAACTGGCTTGTACAGGGTACCCTAAGTCCTTCATTAATATATTGAAATTTAATGATCTTGAATATATGCATGCCTATGATATAATTATGAATTAGAAACATTTTAATAGAATAAAGCAAATTATGGCTCAATGAGAAATTTCTATGCATGACCTGGAAGTTTAATGAGATATATTGTAAACCTGTTATTTTGTTTATTTGATACTAGATGCATGCTAATTATATTTACATATACATACACACACACATGTATATTTGTGTGGGCTTATATTACATATAAAATACATTAAAGTTTCACACACACTCACACATACATATGCCCGTAATTTCAGAAGCATATATTATTTATATTATTCCATTATTGGTCAGGCCTAAGTAGGCATATCACATATTTTAGCTCATATAATTCTCATAAAATTATATGCACCCAAAAATATTATTTTCTTTTACAAGCAAATACCCTAAAGTCCAGGGTATTTTCATTGCATTATGTGTCAGGATATATTCTATTCATTATTTCACATTTTCACATCAACTGATAGACGCTTTACAAATTTGTTTTGCATTGTGGCAAAATTGTGGTTGAGTCAATGGACAATATCAGCCAAATTAAATTCTTTCATATATTTTATCACATTTTGTACTTATTTGCAGTTGGATGAAAGGTTTCAGATACATTGTCATGACTGGAAGCCAATACCTATGGATATTACTTTTGACAATAGTCAGATTGCTATGACTCTCCTCTTACATCTTTTAGTTCTTCCCCACAGAGTGGAGTACCATCATTCACAAAAGATAAAGCAGGAAATTGAGAAGAGTAATAACTATTTATTGCTTCTGAAAGGGGTTAATGACCACCTCTAAAATTGCAATGAACAGGATAGAGGTAGAAAGAACTCTGGTGTCACCATAGGTTGGGGGACTATTGGGTTGCATATGATTGTTTGGGTTACAAAGAGATGGTGGACATAGATAACTATTCTGACTCAATTCAAAGAATCAAACTTGTAGAAGCAGAGAATAGGATGGTGGTTATCAGTGGTTGGGGATATAGGTAGAAAACGGGAAGATGTTGATTAAAGGATAAATAGTTTTAGTTACACAAAAGAAATAAGTTCTAGAGGCCTATTGTACACCATGGTTACTATAGCAAATAATAATATATTGTATAATTGCAAAATTCTAAGAGAGTAGATTTTAAATGTTCTCATTACAAAAAACATAAATATGTGAAGTAATAGATATGTTAATTAGCTTATGTCATTTCACAATGTATACATATATCAAAACAATCTTGTACACTGTAAAAATATTTTTTCCATTTTCTATTAAATATAATTTTAAAAATTAATTAGCTAGCCACAAACATCCCAAAGCGAATAAGCTACACTAGAACATTTGCCGTAAATTGGACCAGCTCCTATGCACACCCATCTGTCATTTGGCTACAGATATGCCAAGAGTATTCTACCAAAATCCAAGTGTAAAGTTTGCCAGGTGTAAATTTTAAATCTGATTATAATAGCTAAGCTTTTTCCAATTAGACATGTTGTGTTGTGCATTGCGTGCAAACGTTCTTACTCTAGTATTTTAAAATTCATTATTCTGCTTATTTGCTTTTATATGAGACCATAAACTTTACAGCACAATATTCCTGTTGAGATTATCTGGCAAAACTATTCATGTGGAAAGTGAGTAGAGCCAAGGGGAAGCACACACCACCCATGCTATCCATTGATTAGTATTGGATATGTATAGACATCATCTTGTTTCACATTGAATAAACATAAAGAAAGCTACTTTAGGTCTCCGATAAAACAATATAGAACCAAAGAAACAGAATTTCACCTGAAATATCCAACATGCTTTTTAAAATCATTTAATGCAGGTCTAGAAGTAAAATATTTTAAGAACTCATGGGTATCCTTAATGCATGACAAGAAATCATGTTGTCTATGAAATAACACAAAACCATAACATGCTACCAAGATATCAGAGATATTTAAGGGGATTTGTTGAAGTTCACACACACACACACACACACACGCACAGAGAGAGAGAGAGAGAGACAGACAGAGAGAAAGTGAGAGAGAGAGAGAGAGAGAGAAGAAGAAGAAGGAGGAGGAAGAGGAGGAGGAGGAGGAGGAAGAGGAGGAGGAGAAGAAGGAGGAAAAGGAGAAGGAGAAGAAGATGATGATAAAAAAGTAATCTTATAATTTTAAAACGTATTATTCTATGCAAGGAAAAGACAAAATGGTTAATCAGAGATGCTTGAGATATAAGTGAATGGCAAAAACTTTAAACACTTTTTACCCAGTTTACCAAGAAAAGGGAAAAGAAGAAGATAATTAAGTTATTCCGCTTTCGCCGGAGACGAATTGTTCGACGTGTCTTTTATCAGTTGTGTAAAAATACTTCATATACATTCAAGAAAGATGCTTTATTTTAAACTTAGCCGTTCTGCCAACCTCATTTTCTGCATACTTAGAAAATAATAGTTAATCTGACCTCAGGATAAAGGTTAACTTTCTAAGTACATAATGAATGAAAGGAAGGTCATAAACAAATTTTTTCAGCCCATTTTATCCCTTTATAAATCAGTGTAAATTCATCTCTTCCCTTGTACATAATCTCCTAGTATTTCAATCGGTGACATATCCCCGCCCTCTTACAGCAATCCTGTGCTTCATATTTTGTGGCATTTCTACCACAGCTACAGTTTGTAGTTGAATTGTTCTTCAATAGTTTGGTATTACTGAAGGGCAATGTTTTTTTTTTAAAAAATTTTCCCAAACTGCATAATTACGTCTTATTATTAAGCATGGCTTTCTTGAAACCACGTATTAGATGGACGATATTCCTTTGCCCATTTAGGAGTCTACTTCAATATGTCTCTCTCGCGCTCGCACATTACTGGGATATAAGCGAAAAACATAGTGACAAAGACTGGCCAACTCGATTATTTGGAAATTTTGCAAGCAAGGAAAAAACAGAAAAATAAAAGGCACGCACCAAATTAGGGGAACATGAGTGCCAGCTGTACTCTCACTCCATGTCTCTCTCTTTCCATTTAATCTCTATATAAAAAATTATGGGCCCAAGTAATATTGAGAGAACTCTTACAAAAAATTATAAAAGAAAAAATTCTGGGAGAAAAGTAGGTGACATCCAGTTATCCATAGGTCATTTATAAAAATGGATTACATCAAATTCTGGTTTCCAATCCAACATACAAGCAGCTTGGAAGTCATCTTTCCCCTCTAACAACAAGTAGAAAGCTAAACAAGCTACAGTAACAACTTTACTTAGATTGGTCAGAAAAGTGAGGTTATAGGGCAAACTGCTGTCCCAAATTGGAGAGACAGACAAGTAAACACAGGGAATCACAACTTACTAGAAAAGAAATCCTCTTCATGATTCTCATGAGAGAACTCTTCATGAGAATCATTGCTGGGATAAGAAAACCTCAACTGTAATTGATACATTTCTGAAGGTTCAGTGTGGGCAAGACTGAGAGTTAAAAACTTCATGGAGGCTTAGTTGTAAGATAATCCCCACACTTGTGAGTTTTACGTCCAGGAGTTCATACAGATTCTCATAGTGAATATTCGAGAAAAATCTACTCATGCTTCTGGCAGGAGAAATGCAACCATTTTGAAATACATCAGACCACTTTGTTGTTCTTAACAAGGCCTGCCTTTAATATAAACAATATTACCAGAACATACACTATGTGGAATGTTCATGGAAAGAAAGAGTGAACCTGCAATATAATAATAGTAATAATAATAAAGTACTATGATAGGCCCTATACAAACACTATCATTACATGCTCACTTTATAACTTAATAGTTGATAATATTATTCTCATTTTCTAGAGGAGGCAAATAAAAGGTTACATGATTTTACAGGGATCACACAGTTTTATAAGAGACAGAGCCAGTGATTCTAAATTCATTGACTACAGAGTTCATACCCTCAACTCTATTACAATAATTATCCTTGGTTACAGCAATGAGTGTTATGATGTGCATTTGAAAATCTCAATTCAATTGACCAATTTCTGATAAAATTACTAACCCTCTCCTACATTCAAAGGCTACTCAAAATAATAATCACGGTAAAAGCTAAAAAGGGGCCGGGCGCGGTGGCTCACGCCTGTAATCCCAACACTTTGGGAGGCCGAGCCGGCAGATCACAAGGTCAGGAGACCGAGACCATCCTGGCCAACTCGGTGGGTCTCTACTAAAAGTACAAAAAATTAGCCGGGCGTGGTGGTGGGCGCCTGTAGGCCCAGCTACTTCAGAGGCTGAGGCAGGAGAATGGTGTGAATCTGGGAGGCAGAGCTTGCAGTAAGCAGAGATCGCGCCACTGCACTCCAGCCTGGGCGACAGTGCAAGACTCTGTCTCAAAAATAAATAAATAAATACATAAACAAATAATAATGAAAAAAGCTAAAAGGGGAAAAGAACAAAAGAATATTTTCCAAAATACTTCATGGTATGTGGCTTAAGAGGTTCATTCTTTCAAATGTCAGATATGAGATCATTTTCATCCTTTTATCCCTGCCTGCCTGTAAACATTGAAATAAAGAAAGAACGTGATTTTATTTGATTCTTAAATTTAGATTAACTTTATTTACACAAGTGGATTGAAAAATATAAAATATTCAAATTTCACAGAAAAAAGTCCTACTTTACCCCCACCACATTACCTTAACTATTCCTCCTAAGGTGCCCTGGTAGTCTAAATAAATTTCCTAGAGGAATTTGCTGTTTTTGTTGGGTATATAAATTTGTTGATAATTATACTGTGCATTGACATGCATTAACTAGTAGAAAACATAGCATTGTTTTATGTATGCATTTGCTTACATCACATTATATGATTATTCAACTTGCTAGTGTCAATTACAATGTCATTGAGAACTTTCCATTTCATGGAATATCTACTGTGTTTTATATTTTAACTGCTGCAATATATTTTATAGCCTGGATTCTACTAGAGGTTATCTATCATTTCACATGGCAATGGGTGTTTGAATTCTATTATTATTATTATTATTATTATTATTTTGCTTTATATAATTTTTTATTATACTTTCACTTTAGGTTAAAATATACTCAAATAAAGATAAATGTTAATTTTATCATATTTTTTGTTTTCATGTTTGCTTTTGTTTTCCTTTTCCTTTTCCTTTTATTATTTTTTAGTATTTCAATAGTTTTGGGGTACAGGTAGTTTTGGTTACACGGATGAGTTCTATAGTGGTAAAGTCTAAGATTTTAGTATAACCATAAGTCTGAGATTTTAGTGAGCCCAACACCCTACACCTATTGGGTACATCATGTTGTACCCAGTATGCAGCTTTTTTATCCCTCACTTTCCTCCCACCTTTCCTTTTCTGAATCTCCAAAGTACATTATACCTCTTTGTATGTCTGCATCCTCACAGCTTAGCACCTGCTTATAAGTGAGCACATATGAATTTGTTTTTCCATTCCTGAGTTACTTCACTTACAATAATGGCATCCAGCCCCATGCAAGTAGCTGCAAAATACATTATTTTGTTACCTTTTATGGCTGAGTAGTATTTCTTGGGGTATATATGCCACAGAATTTTTATCCACTCCTTAGTCAATGGGCACTTAAGTGGGTTCCATATATTTACAATTGTGATTTGTGCTACTAAAACATACATGTGCCTGTGTCTTTTCATATAACAACTTCTTTTTCTTTGGGTAGATACCCAGCAGTGGGATTCCTGGATTGAATGGTAGATCAACTTTTAGCTCTTTAAGGAATCTCCACACTGTTTTCCATAGAGGTTGTACTTCTTTCCATTCTTCCCCGGCAGTATAAATGCATCCCCTTTTCACCAAATCGATGCCAACATCTGTTGTTTTTTGAATTTTTAAGTATGGCTATTTTTGCAGGACTAAAGTAATATCTCATTGTGGTTTTAATTTGCGTTTCCCTGATGATTAGTGGTGTTGAGCTTCCTTTCATGTATTTATGTCCTTTGCCCACTTTTTGACAGAATTATTTGCTTTTTCTTCCTGATTTATTTGAATTTCTTATAGATTATAGATTCTAGTCTTTTGTCAGATGCATAGTGTGCAAATATGTTCTCTCATTCTATGCCTCATCTGTTTACTCTCCTATTTCTTTTGCTGAATTAGGTCCTACTTATTTTTCAGTTGAATTAGGTCCTACTTATTTATTTTTGTTTTTCTTGGATTTACTTTTGTGGTCTTAGTCATGAATTATTTGCCTAGGCCAATGTTCAGAACAGTTTTTCCAATGTTATCTTCTAGGATTTCCATGGTTTCAGGTCTTAGATTTAAGTCTTTGATCCATCTTGAATTGTCTTTTTATAAGGTGAGAGATGAGGATTCTAATATTTCAAAATCTTGATGTATTAATCTATATTTTATAATAATTTTAATTTTATTACTATTTTAAAATTTTAACTTTTGTTTTAGATTTTTTTTATTTTAGATTTTAGATTCGGGGGTACATATGCAGGTTTGTTACCTGGGTATATCTTGTGATGCTGAGGTTTGGGGTACGATTGATCTTGTAACTCAGGTAAACATTCACATACATATACGTGTGTGTGTGTGTGTGTGTATGTATATGTGTGTGTGTGTATACATAAATAAACAAGCAAATGAATAAATAAATAGTAGGATGCAGACATGCCACTTGCCCGTTTAACATCACCAGACAGGAATTTGAGAAGTAAAAACTGTGTCATAGTATGCAACATTTACACTTATATTGTCTTCCAATATATCAATACTAATTTATAGCATCATTTTAAATGAGAACTCAATTCTCTTTACTTGGTCAATACTTAACATTTATACTTAAAAAAATCAGTCTGAGGGCGCGGTGGCTCAAGCCTGTAATCCCAGCACTTTGGGAGGCCGAGACGGGCGGATCACGAGGTCAGGAGATCGAGACCATCCTGGCTAACACGG
>NW_016823028.1:174412-176504 GCF_001698545.2 Rhinopithecus bieti | reverse complement strand
AAAAAAAAAAAAAAACAAAAAAAAACACATCTGGACATTTTCGTATATTTTGATGAGTGGGGGGTAAGAAAATCTGACTGCCTTTTTGAACTTTGTCTGTGTTTGTATGTCAATGCAGATGTGTTATTTCTCCCTGAGGTTATTTCATTAACTTTTATTTTCTTTTAAAATTTTTACTTTATCTAGATATTCAAATGTAAACTATTATTCGCAGTGCTTTCTAATCATTAAATATATATATTTTTTGTATCTGGAATTAAGGATATGTGTGTATTTTCAAGTACACATTTATTTTTGTGTATATTTCATTATTGCTAGGCATCGTAGGTAAGAGTTGGAGTTTTCAGTATATGTTCAATTTTCTATCTTAAACATTGTGTATTGTTCATTTTACAAAGATAGCACCATTTTTTCTAAAGTAGATCAATTTGACATTTTAATGGGGTTGCAAACTACTAAGAAATGAATGTAGCCAATTACATCATGATAAAGGAGTCATTTTCCCTTTGCAGAAGTAGTGAGATAATTGTTTTCATGGATACTTAAAATGACACTGCAGAGTCCTTATTCTGTGGATCTGGACTCTTTTTTAGGCCATGGGTTCTAGGTGTCTAATAAAAATCTTACTCAGAAAACTTGGTGAGAGACAGGAGCAAAGACCCATAGGTTCATAATCATCTATCTGTGATTAAATTTTATTTTATTGTGTCGATTCAGAACTGATACCTGTGTTGCTGTTCATCAGTTTTGCCTCCAGGGATACTATACTCTATTGACCATCTCCTTAACTTTCTGCATGTCACAATTCCTTTAATGCCACTGAGACCTTGCCACCCAGTATGAGAATTGCATCAAGAGAGATGCAATTCTGATAAATACCACCATGTGACTTTGATTTATTTTTTTGGAATCCTGTTATCCTGTTCTTATCAATGAGCCCAGTTTTGCAATAGCCCTTCCTATTATCAGCTTTGGCCTACATTTTATACCCTCACTAAACTTCACTTTGGTGCTGGTTACCCCTTCACAGCTGCTGTTCTTATTTCTTTGATAAATGTCATATCCCTGGGCCCCACTGAATCATGATCATCTGGTATGTTTTTCCACCTTTCACAGTATATCTAGAATATCTTCTTCTTTGAGCCTTTTAATCTCTCCTTGTATGGTTGCATGGCAATTCTGGAATTTCAGCCTTCTTGTAGGGTGACATTTTAAAATTAATTGTCTATGAGGCTTCTCAGCAGCCTTCCATCACAGTATTCCAGGATCCCTGCATGAATGATAAATTCAGTAACATGGAAGGGTATTTTCAAATTAACAAACTCTCTCTTAGCTAATATTTGGTTCCACTCCTCTGACCCACCACCCTCAGAATCCAGTTCTGTGAATGTCTTACTGGTTCCTGATTATAATAGCAAAAATTCACAAGTTCTGAGATACTTACATAAATTATGTAATCCTTACAGTAAACTTTTCAAAATAGACACAGTTTTCCATTTTACAGATAAAGACACTAAGGTTTAAAATGATAAAATAGCTGGTACAAGGTCAAACCCTAAAAGTAAGTGACAGGTAACAGACTCGAAAAGTAACAGACAGGTAACAGACTCTGACAGGTAACAGACTCGAAAAGTAACAGACTCAAAAACCCATATGCAGGGGCCATTGAAAACAATATGCTAAGAATAGATAAGGCTCAAGGACAGTATCTCTAGCTAGTTGCACTTTTAATGAACTCCAGTAGTCAAGGACAGTATCTCTAGTTGAACTTTTAATGAACTCTGGTAGGCGCCAAGAAGGCAGACAAATAAGAAAGAACTTAGAGACAAGGAACTAAGCAGAAGGTTACATCTGGGTGCAGAAATTTTGTTTTTTATTGTTATTTTGCTGACGTGGGGTTTATGGAATATAAATAAAGTGAGGCGGAGGCTCTAGGTGCGGCCGCCATGTTCTCTGTTTGTCTTTGTCTCTTGTGTCTGTTCATTCTTCACCACCCCCGACACGGTCCCCAATACCCATATTCTCAACATCACTTCTCATAGATTGGATAAAAGGTTTGTTTCTTGGCTTTTAGTATAATTCTCCAGTCATT
>NW_016823028.1:166654-171569 GCF_001698545.2 Rhinopithecus bieti | reverse complement strand
CCTTTCACCTCCTGCCATGATTCTGAGGCCTCCCCAGCCTTGTGGAACTGTAAGTCCAATTTTTTGTTGTTGTTATTCCCAGTCTTGTATATGTCTTTATCAGCAGTGTGAAAATGGACTAATACAGTAAATTGGTACCAGTAGAGTGGGGCATTGCTGAAAAGATACCCAATAATGTGGAAGCAACTTTGGAACTGGGTAACAGGAGGAGGGTGAAACAGTTTGAAGGGCTCAAAAGAAGACAGGAAAATGTGGGAAAGTTTGGAACTTCCTAGAGACTTGTTGAATGGCTTTGCCCAAAATGCTGATAGCGACATGGACAATAAAATCCAGGCTGAGGTGGTATCAGGTGGAGATGAGAAACTTGTTGGGAACTGAAGCAAAGGTGAGTCTTGTTATGTTTTAGCAAAGAGATTGGCAGCATTTTACCCCTGCCCTAGAGATTTATGGAAGTTTGAACTTGAGAAAGATGATTTACAGTATCTGGCAGAAGAGATTTCTAAGCAGCAAAGCTTTCGAGATGTGACTTGGGTACTGTTAAAGGCATTTGGTTTTAAAAGGGAAATGGAGCATAAAAGTTCAGAAAATTTGCAGCCTGACAATGTGATAGAAAAGAAAAACCCATTTTCTGGGAGAAAGTCAAGCCAGCTGCAGAAATTGGCATAAATAGCAAGTTGCCTAATCTTAATCCCCAAGACCATGGGGAAAAATTCTCTAGGCCGTGTCAGAGACCTTCATGGCAGCATCCCCCATCACAGGCCTGGAGGCCAAGGAGGAAAAAGTGGTTTCTTAGGCCAGACCTAGGGTCCTCATGCTGTGTGCAGCCTGGGAACTTGGTGCCCTGTGTTTCAGCTGCTCCAGCCATGGCTGAAAAAGGCCAATATAGAGCTAGGGGTATGGCTTCAGAGGGTGGAAGCCCCAAGTCTTGGCAGCTTCCAAGTCGTGTTGAGCCTGCAGGTGCACAGAAGTCAAGAATTGAAGTTTGGGAACCTTCCCCCAGATTTCACAAGATGTATGAAAATGACTGGATGTCCAGGTAAAAGTTTGCTGCAGGAGTGGGGCCTACATGGAGAATAGGATATTTTGTTGGCTTATGTACCCCAAATGCCTAGAACAATACCTAGATTATAGTAGATACTAAATACATATTTATGATTGAGGGGATGGATGTCAGGTAAGCTCTGCCTCATGGTATAGGAGTTTCCCAAACACATAAAGGTTGATTGGATTTAGGGAAACCAAAATTTTGACAAACATAAACAGTAGTAGTATTAGTAGTGGAAGTAATTATGTTATACAAATAATAATCATTGGTTTGCCCAGATACCATAGTATTAAAGGTTTCTGTATCTACTCTTTTACATAGCCTATAGGTATTTCCACAGAGACGTGTCCAGGAAATTCAATGTAATTTGATTCTCTTAACATTATGTTGAGAAAGAATATATTTTCTTTCTTTTTTATTATTTGTCAAAATTTGTATGACAGAAAAGAGATGTTAGGTTGGTATGAAATACAAGTATTGCATGATCCTTCCATGGATCATTAAAGGATAATTACACCTACTGGAAGGAAGCACAGGTGGTAGCTTTCTTCCACAATAATGTACCATTTCATTTTAATAAGTAATTGGCATCTGCCTCTGCCAGGTTCTACTCCATACTAAATGACAATCAGAAATACAAAAGCATTGGCACCCAGTTTTATATTCCACAATAGAAAAATAACAATCCTGTCATTTATTTTGAAGATACATCTAAGTTTGTTCCATGCACTTTCTTTTGTCTTATTTTCTGTCATAGGCTCATTGTTATTAAGTTGCTAGTAATAATAAACACCCAATTGGATGCTAACATATTACAACTTAACGATAATAAAAAATGTAATGTATTTCACTTTATAGGATGATATTCTAATTCCAGCAGGTGATAAGAAACAATAGCCAATGTATCAACTGTGATTGTTTCAACCCTTAATATAACTCCCAGGAAAACTAAATTTGCATTTACTCTATCAGAGAGGCAAACTGTGATTTTCTTTGACCAGATTTTGTCATTGAAAACTCAGATAGGTTTAGTGATTAACAAAAAAGGAATCTTAATGCATAAGACACAGCTTCAGGCCGGGAGTGTTGGCTCACGCCTGTAATCCCAGCACTTTGGGAGGCCAAGGCGGATGGATCATTTGAGGTCCGAAGTTCGAAACCAGCCTGGATAACATGGTGAAACCCCGTCTCTACTAAAAATACAAAACAATTAGCCAGGCGTGGTGGTAGATGCCTGTAATCCCAGCTATTTGGGAGGCTGAGGGAGGAGAACTGCTTGAACCTGGGAGGTGGAGATTGCAGTGAGCCGAGATCGTGCCACTGCACTCCAGCCTGGGTGACAGAGCAAGACTTTGTCTTAAAAAACAAAAAACAAAAAACAAAACAACATAGCTTTCATCTGTATGGCAATAAAACAGCTTAACAAATCCTGGACTTAACATGTTGTAAAAATGTCTTCCTGGGTCAATTTGCTACCTCATTCCCCAGGTATAAATGATTCTTCTCCTGACATAAAGCTGACAATAGGGCTTGGTAAGGAATTTGCTAAGATGCTCATTTATGTAGAGTTAAGGATTATTTAGTACAAGGAAGGAAAACATGAACAAATAGAAGCTGAATTAAATTGTGGATAGGCAGGTTAAACGAGAAATCAACTTAAAGGGACCAACTAGAGAGGAAGAATAGTAGAAAAATAGATAGTGAGGAACACCAAGGATAGCAAAGTCTTGAAGGAGATAATGAAAAAAAGAGCAAGGGGAAATCCTTGTGTCTATGAGAAAATCCTGTAGTTACATTTTATTGGGCTCCTGGGACCTCAGGCACTGGAGAGAGGAAGGGAGTCTTTGAAGGTGCTACTCCAGTGATCTTTCTATAGTAAAGACTCCAACTTAATATATGCCAAAATATATTTATTAAGCGCCCACCCTATGTGAGTAGAGTGTTGCAGTAAATTTCACTGTTTGTGTCCCCTACTGTATTAGTATGTTCTCATGCTGCTAATATAGATACACCTGAGACTGGGTGATTTATAAAGGAAACAGATTTAATTGATTCACAGTTCAGCATGGCAGGAGAAGCCTCAGGAAACTTACAATCATGGTAGAAGGGAAAGCAAACATGTCCTTCTTCACATGGAGGCAGGAAGGAAAAGAATGAGCAAAAGGGGAAAAAGCCCCTTACAAAACCATCAGATCTCGTGATAACTTACTATCATGAAAATGTCATGAGGGTAACTGCCCCCATGATTCAATTACCTCCCACTGGTTCTCTCCCATGACATGTGGGAAATGGGAACTAAAATTCAAGATGAAATTTGGGTGGGGACACAGCCAAACCATATAACCTACAATTGATTGGTAAAAGCAATCAAGAGTTCTGTGTTGAAAAGGATTCTGATAGTATATATCTGGTTTCAGTAGAAACAACTGTTGCAATGTCTGTCATGCCTCCCTTACAGATATTTAGATGAGGAGTAAATAAGGTAGCCCACATAAAAGCTCAGCATAAGAACTTGCACAGAGTAAACTTTGAATTAGATGCCCTTCAGCAGAAAGTATTATAAAACCCAAATGAAGCATATTTCAAAAATAAGGAACATTGTCTGGCTCCTTAACTGAGAGGTCCAGAGTCTGGAAATGCTTCAGTCACAGTGTGATCCACAGCTTCCTCATGTCATCAGTAGTTCAATTCCTCTGTGATTATTTCAGCTTTGCTCTCCTACCTGGGCCATATTCTTCCTCAGACTGGCTTTCCTCCTGGTAGAAAACTGGCTCCAGTAGTTCTGGACCTCACATCCACATCTCAAATGCTGAACTCCACTAGCTCATACTGGAGTCAGCTTCTCTATGACAAATAGTGAATAGATGGTGGGACTTCAACTACCAATATTCAGTACATAAACACTCAATAAGCTAAACCCTTATTAATGTTGTTAGCAGAATGGATGACCAGTAGTTTTTTGCTACATATTTGCCAAATCTTGTTTCTTTTCATTTAGTATTATATTTACCAACATATATTTTAATAAGATAGTCAAAACTGGTTATAGAATACATTAACTGATCAATGAGTTCAGATAGCAAAGTTGATTGCTTGGCAAACATCTAGTCTTGGATAACCCAATGTTGTTTGTCAAATGCAATCTACCTCTAAAATTAATCAAAGCCAGTTACTGGCTTCCTAACCACATTCTTGATCTTGTTAGGGAAAGGATTTAGAATTTGTGTGCCATCTATCAACCCTGATTTTACCGTTTTTCTGGCCATAATATATGATGATGCCTCATTTCATAGAGTATTCTTCTCTTCCGTGGCCCTAAGTCTAGGTGTGATTCATGTCAAATCTAGGGCTAGTAGAGAGCCTACATGTAGTTGTCATTATCATGCAAATTCTTCACTTATCTAGTGAGCACCCACTATGCACCAGGTATTTTGTTCACATCCAAAATACTCTGAGATACTCACCACAATGTGATAAATGCTATAATAAAGACTAAACTAAGGTCCTCAGTGAGTATAGGAGAAATAACTTTCTGACAGACATATCAACTAATGGTACAAAGTAGAGAGCCCAGAAATAAGCCCAAGCATATATGGCATATTAATTTTTGTCAAGGGCACCAAGAAGACACAATGTGGAAAGAATATTCTCTTCAGCCGGGCGCGGTGGCTCAAGCCTGTAATCCCAGCACTTTCGGAGGCCGAGACGGGCGGATCACGAGGTCAGGAGATCGAGACCATCCTGGCTAACACGGTGAAACCCCGTCTCTACTAAAGAATACAAAAAACTAGCCGGGCCACGAGGCGGGCGCCTGTAGTCCCAGCTACTCGGGAGGCTGAGGCAGGAGAATGGCGTGAACCTGGGAGGCGG
>NW_016823028.1:121402-166335 GCF_001698545.2 Rhinopithecus bieti | reverse complement strand
AAAATGAACCCAAAATGGATAAAAAGCTTAAGTATAACACCTAAAATTGTAAAACTTCTTGAAGAAAACAGGGGAAATGTTCAAGGCATTAGTCTTGGCAATGATTTTATGGATACATCACAAGAAGCAGCGGCAACAAAAGCAAAAACTGACAATTGGGACTACAACAAGCTAAAAAGCTTCTGCACCACAAAGTTAACAAACAACAGAGTGAAAAAAGCAGCACAGTCCGGGCATGGTAGCTCACACCTGTAATCCCAGCACTTTAGGAGGCCAAGGCGGGTGGATCATTTGAGGTCAGGAGTTCAAGACCAGCCTGACTAACACGGTGAAACCCTGTCTCGACTAAAATACAATCTGCCGGACGTGGTGGCAGGTGCCTGTAATCCCAGTTGCTTGGGAGACTGACGCAGGAGAATTGCTTGAACCCAGGAGGCGGAGGTTGCAGTGAGCCAAGATCACACCATTGCACTCCAGCCTGGGTGACAGAGTGAGACCAAAACATAAAAAGAAAAAAGGCAGTACAGAACGGGGAAAAATATTTGCAAACTTTATATCTGATAAAGGACTGATATCTAAAGTATGTATCTTCTTTAACTCCATAGGAAAATAAATAAATAATAAATTATGTTAAAATTGGTGAAAGACTTAAATAAATATTTCTCCAAAGAAATATTCTCCAAATATTTCTACAAATGGATGAGAGATACATGAAAAGGTGCTTAATATCACTAACTATCTAGAAAATGGAAAGAAAAACCACAATGATATTACCTCCTACTCGTTAGGATCATTGTCAAGGAAATAAAGGATGACGAGTGTTGCCAAGGATGTGGAGAAATTGGAAACCTTGCACACTGTTAATGGGAATTTAATTTGGTGCAGCAGTGATGGAAAACAGTATGAATGTTCCTCAAGAAATTATAAATGAAACTACCTTATGATTCAGCAATCTCACTTCTACATATTTATTCAAAGCAATTAAAATCAGGATCTCGGAGACAAGAAGAAAGACCATCGGGAATACGAAATCATACTCACCTTACTCCCTTCACCTTTGATTGCTGTTCAAGGAAAGGAATAGTTTGCTTTTGATTTATAATTAAGGGGAAAACAGACAGCAAAAAAAACGCAACTCCTTCATGAGTTTACTTCCCTTAAAGAGAAAGACTAAGGATAATATATTTCTATTTCATCATTTTATAGATGGTGAAACCGAAGTTCATGTTTTCAACTTTATCTCCAAGGCAGTTATCTTTCCATGGTAAGTACCCCAACTTAACACCCTTTAACACATATTTATTATGCACCCTGTATATACAGAGTGCTGCATTAGACCTAGGACTTTTAGACAACTTATTATAAAATGCCTGTTTTCTCTCTCTCTCTTTCCAACACCTAGTACAATATCTAATGCATAGTGATACATTTTTTCAAAATGGTGAGTTGAGGTGTGAGGTATTTGCACAGCTAACTATATGTGAAGACAATTTGTCAAGTGCACCAACACCTTTTCTTTTACTTATTGCATCTTAATTAATACAAATGTAAGTTTCAAATCATCTCCTTTCGTCAAAGAATTTAATTGAGTTAGAGCTAATTATCCAAAAACTGAAAGCTGTTGGAAAACATCTAAGAACACACTAAAAGAGAGGGAGTTAGTGTCAAGATGTAATTTGTCATCTTGGGCTAGTATGGGAAAAGATGCATTACAGATGAGCTCAAAGGCTTTGAAAAACATGCAGATGCCATAAAAAAGAAGGGCAAGGGAAACGTTCTATGACACACCTCTTATATTTTAAGTACACATCTCATGGTGTTAATGATTTATTTTGCCGGCCTGGATGATTAGCTCATTAAAAATTGTAGATTTTGTAGAGATGAAGAGAATAAGTAATATCAAAAGTATAAAGACATCGAAGAGCTGTTGTTTGAGTGCTTCATTGCTCTCCAATATGCTGTTACAATCTCAGTGGAGGTCAATGAGGCTTCCATTATCATTGACTTAAGTGGTCAAAATCACTCTTTCAAACCCATTATTAACTGTAATGTCAAAGAGTCTTTAATCTGCACATCTTCATAGCTGAGACACCTCACAACCAAACTTCTATGTTGGTTTTTTGACTACAGTTTTTCCATTGTGTCAAGTCACACAAGTACAATCCTAGCAGCTTTCCAATGTCAACTAGCAGTCATCTTGGACCTCTCTCACATTATCTAGCAAATTCTTTAACTATGCAAGTGGCATCTCCATCTGGGATACCTGTGCTTGTGTGTATGTGTATATGTATATGTACATGTGCTTGCATATTTTATTTTGCAATTAATTTTACAGTAAGTCATATATAGTATCTACAAAATTGCAATATATGATGGCCAAAATGGCTTGGAATTGAACACAGTATGAACATTTTTGCTATAAGCAAATGTAATCAAATCAGCAGGAGATTTCCAATGTTATTTATTCTAAGGAAGCAGTCTTAATTGTTTTTAAACCATCAAATCTTTTCCTCCAAAGAGATTATGGAACACAAATATACTGACTGGATAAAAGTGGAGACCATCTAGCCTGAACCATTTATGCACGAGGAAACTAAGTACCAAAGAAAGGAGGAAATTTATTGCATTTTGCACAGCTAATAAGTGATAAAGCCAGCTCTTAAAGCCAGTGAATCCCATTATAATATGTAAGTTTTAATCCCACTTCTACCACCAGCTGTGTATGACTTGAACAAGTCATTTAAACCCTTGAGTCTCAGTTTTCTTCATTTGCAAAATGAGGATAATAAGGTGCCTATTTTATTATGTTCTTTTGCGAGGATTACATGAAGTGCTGTGTGTGAACATTCCTAGTAAATACAATGTATTATACAAGTATTGCTTATTATCACCATCACCATTTGCTGATACTCAGCACAGTGCTTTTTTCCACTATATATGTAGCTTTTGACTTTGTGTATTGATATGGTTAGGCTTTGTGTCCCCACCCAAATCTCATCTTGAATTGTAATCCCCATAATCCCCATAAGCTTCACATGTAAAGGGAAAGAACAGGTGGAGGTAATTGAATCATGACGGTGGCTTCCCCACGTTGCTTTTGTGATAATGAGTGAGTTCTCATGATATCTGATGGTTATATAAGCGGTTCTCCCCTGTTTGCTCGGCACTTCTCTTTCCTGCTGCCTTGTGAACAAGTTGCCTTTCTTCCCCGTTGCCTTCTGCCATGATTGTAAGTTTCCTTAGGCATTCCCCAACCATGCTGAACTGTGAATCAATTAAACCTCTTTTCTTTATAAATTACCCAGTCTCAGGTATGTCTTTTCAGCAGTGTCATAATGGATTAATATAGTAAATTGGTACTGAAGTAGTGAGGTGCTGCTGAAAAGATACCCAAAATATGGAAACAACTTTGGAACTGGGTAACAGACAGAGTTTGCAACAGTTTGGAAGGCTCAGAAGAAGACAGAAAATGTGGGAAAGTTTGCAAGTTCCTAGAGACTTGTTGAATGGGTTTGATGAATATGCTGATATTTATATGGACAATGAAGTCCAGGCTAAGGTTGACTTAGTTAGAGATGAATAACTTGTTGGGAACTGGAATAAAGGTGACTCTTGCTATCCCTTATTAAAGAACAGCATTTTGTCCCCAACCTAGAGATCTGTGGAACTTTGAACTTGAGAGAGATGATTTAGGGTATATGGCAGAATAAATTTCTAAGCAGCAAAGCATTCAAGATTTGACTTAAAAGCATTCAGTTTTATATATTCACAAAGAGATGACTTAGAATGGGGACTTATGTTTAAAAGGGAAGCAGGGCATAAAAGTTTAGAAAACTTGCAGCCTGATGATGTGATAGAAAAGAAAACCCATTTTCTGAGGAGAAATTCAAACCTGTTGAATAAATTTGCATAAGTAATGAGGAGCCAAATGTTAATCACCAAGACAATGGGGAATGTCTCCAGGGCATGTCAGAGGTCTTCACAGCAGCCCCTTCCATAACAGGCCCAGAGGCCTAGGAGGAGTAAATTGTTTCCTGGGCTGGGCCTAGGGCTTTTCTGCTTTGTGCAATTTAGAGATTTGATGCCCTGTATCCCAGTGATGGCTAAAAGGGACCAATGTACAGCACAGGCTATTGCTTCAGTGGGTGCAAGCCCCAAGCCTTGGTGGCTTACATAGTGTGTTGGGCCTGCAAGTGCACAGCAGTCAAGAACTGAGGTTTGGTAACCTCTGCCTAGATTTCAGGGGATGTATGGAAATGCCAGGATATCCAGGCAGAAGTTTGCTGCAGGGGTAAAGCCCTCATGGAGAATCTGTGCTAGGGCAATGCAGAAGAGAAATGTGGGATTGGAGCCCCACACAGAGTCCCCACTGGGGCACTGCCTAGTGGAGCTGTGGGAAGAGGGTCACCATTCTCCAGACCCCAGAATGGTATCAATAGATCCACTAACAGCTTTTACCATGCACCTGGAAAAGCTGAAGACACTCAATGCCAGTCTATGAAAGCAGGGAGGGGGGCTGTACCCTGCAAAGCCACAGGGTTAGAGCTTTCCAAAGCCATGGGAGCCCACCTTTTGCGTCAGCAGAACCTGGATGTGGGACATGGAGTCAAAAAAGATCATTTTGGAGCTTTAAGATTTGACTGCCCCACTGGATTTTGGACTTGCATGGGGCCCCTTTTTTTGGNCCAGTGAATCCCATTATAATATGTAAGTTTTAATCCCACTTCTACCACCAGCTGTGTATGACTTGAACAAGTCATTTAAACCCTTGAGTCTCAGTTTTCTTCATTTGCAAAATGAGGATAATAAGGTGCCTATTTTATTATGTTCTTTTGCGAGGATTACATGAAGTGCTGTGTGTGAACATTCCTAGTAAATACAATGTATTATACAAGTATTGCTTATTATCACCATCACCATTTGCTGATACTCAGCACAGTGCTTTTTTCCACTATATATGTAGCTTTTGACTTTGTGTATTGATATGGTTAGGCTTTGTGTCCCCACCCAAATCTCATCTTGAATTGTAATCCCCATAATCCCCATAAGCTTCACATGTAAAGGGAAAGAACAGGTGGAGGTAATTGAATCATGACGGTGGCTTCCCCCACGTTGCTTTTGTGATAATGAGTGAGTTCTCATGATATCTGATGGTTATATAAGCGGTTCTCCCCCTGTTTGCTCGGCACTTCTCTTTCCTGCTGCCTTGTGAACAAGTTGCCTTTCTTCCCCGTTGCCTTCTGCCATGATTGTAAGTTTCCTTAGGCATTCCCCAACCATGCTGAACTGTGAATCAATTAAACCTCTTTTCTTTATAAATTACCCAGTCTCAGGTATGTCTTTTTCAGCAGTGTCATAATGGATTAATATAGTAAATTGGTACTGAAGTAGTGAGGTGCTGCTGAAAAGATACCCAAAAATATGGAAACAACTTTGGAACTGGGTAACAGACAGAGTTTGCAACAGTTTGGAAGGCTCAGAAGAAGACAGAAAAATGTGGGAAAGTTTGCAAGTTCCTAGAGACTTGTTGAATGGGTTTGATGAATATGCTGATATTTATATGGACAATGAAGTCCAGGCTAAGGTTGACTTAGTTAGAGATGAATAACTTGTTGGGAACTGGAATAAAGGTGACTCTTGCTATCCCTTATTAAAGAACAGCATTTTGTCCCCAACCTAGAGATCTGTGGAACTTTGAACTTGAGAGAGATGATTTAGGGTATATGGCAGAATAAATTTCTAAGCAGCAAAGCATTCAAGATTTGACTTAAAAGCATTCAGTTTTATATATTCACAAAGAGATGACTTAGAATGGGGACTTATGTTTAAAAGGGAAGCAGGGCATAAAAGTTTAGAAAACTTGCAGCCTGATGATGTGATAGAAAAGAAAAACCCATTTTCTGAGGAGAAATTCAAACCTGTTGAATAAATTTGCATAAGTAATGAGGAGCCAAATGTTAATCACCAAGACAATGGGGAATGTCTCCAGGGCATGTCAGAGGTCTTCACAGCAGCCCCTTCCATAACAGGCCCAGAGGCCTAGGAGGAGTAAATTGTTTCCTGGGCTGGGCCTAGGGCTTTTCTGCTTTGTGCAATTTAGAGATTTGATGCCCTGTATCCCAGTGATGGCTAAAAGGGACCAATGTACAGCACAGGCTATTGCTTCAGTGGGTGCAAGCCCCAAGCCTTGGTGGCTTACATAGTGTGTTGGGCCTGCAAGTGCACAGCAGTCAAGAACTGAGGTTTGGTAACCTCTGCCTAGATTTCAGGGGATGTATGGAAATGCCAGGATATCCAGGCAGAAGTTTGCTGCAGGGGTAAAGCCCTCATGGAGAATCTGTGCTAGGGCAATGCAGAAGAGAAATGTGGGATTGGAGCCCCCACACAGAGTCCCCACTGGGGCACTGCCTAGTGGAGCTGTGGGAAGAGGGTCACCATTCTCCAGACCCCAGAATGGTATCAATAGATCCACTAACAGCTTTTACCATGCACCTGGAAAAGCTGAAGACACTCAATGCCAGTCTATGAAAGCAGGGAGGGGGGCTGTACCCTGCAAAGCCACAGGGTTAGAGCTTTCCAAAGCCATGGGAGCCCACCTTTTGCGTCAGCAGAACCTGGATGTGGGACATGGAGTCAAAAAAGATCATTTTGGAGCTTTAAGATTTGACTGCCCCACTGGATTTTGGACTTGCATGGGGCCCCCTTTTTTTGGCCAAGTTCTTCCATTTGGAGTGCATTTATCTAACCAATGCCTCCACCCCCATTGTATCCAGAAAATAACTAACTTGCTTTTGATTTTACAGGCTCATAGGTGGAAGAGACTTTCCTTATCTCAAATGAGACTGGATTTAGACTTTTGGGTTAATGCTGGAATTAATTAAGACTTTGGGGGACTGTTGAGATGGCATAATTGCTTTTGAAATGTGGAAGGAACATGATATTTGGGAGAGGCCTGGGGCGTGATGATATTGTTTGGCTGTGTCAAATTCTGGAATAATGAAAATAATAGACAAGTATATTTCTGCATGATCTGAAACTTTGGATTGATTTATGAAAGTATTTTTTAGACTCATGACAGCAATGATTTACCTGAGTAGCTTTTCCATTTTAATTCACAAAAGTCATATATTCTTGAGTTGTACTTAAGAAATCAAATGCTTCTGTGATTAAAAGATGCAACAACTTTTAAGTTTACATAATTTTGCTAGAAACTCATGGATTTAAAAGCCTTCCATTTAATGAATTGTTTCTAGAAATGTAAATATATATTTGTATATACATATGTATACATACATAATAATATGCCCAATACTATGCTGTGTTTTTCCTTACAGAAATATAGATAGGTAGATAGATTCATTGAGATTGATTAAAAAATATGAATATATAATGGCCTTAAAATTATTATGAGTCTACTAGTTCAGTACCAGGGGTTATAATTTGAATTATGCTAAACAAAGTGTAAGTCTTATGTAAAGAAATCAAGTATCAGGGTCTGGATCAGCCCTTTATCCTAACCCTATATTTTTCAGATTAGCAAAGTAACTTGCTTACCATTTCCCTAAAGTCCTTTTTCAACTTATATATCTGGGCTTGTATTGGTCACACCCTGGAGATTGGTTTAAGGTCTAGTAGACTACATTTCCCTAACCTGAAAATTTTCCTGCTTTTATTAGTATGTGCCCATGTAAAAAAACAAAACAAAACAAAACAACAACAACAACAAAAACCAAAGATAATCAAGAAGAAAGAAAACTGAAACATAAATTTTAGTAAATCTCAGTATCAAACATAACCATTTATTAAAATAAGAATGCAGCTGGGTGCAATGGTTCACGCCTGTAATCCCAGCACTTTGGAAGGCTGAGGTGGGCGGATCACCTGAGGTCTGGTGTTCGAGACCAGCCTGACCAACATGGTGAAACCTCGTCTCTACAAGAAATACAAAATTAGCTGGGCGTGATGACGCATGCCTGTAATCCCAGCTACTCAGGAGGCTGAGGCAGGAGAATCACTTGAACCCAGGAGGCGGAGGTTGCAGTGAGCTGAGATCGTGCCATTGCACTCCAGCCTGAGCAACATGAGTGAAACTCCATCTCCAACATAATAATAATAATAATAATAATAATAATAATAATAGTGCATAAACATCCCAATATTTAACATATTTTTCAAGTAAATGCATTCCATATATATATCAGAGAAAAACTTCAGCCCATATTGTCAGAGTTTTAGAGGATTTTGGTTTTAATTTTTAAGAATGATGTTGTGGTGAACACATTTGTAACTATGCCTCATCATGAATATTCTATTACATAATTAGTATCAATTCAAAAAAATAAGTTAGTAAGTTAAAAGCTAACTATGTTTGAAACGCTATTGAGGGAAGTTAAACAGCTTCTTGCAGCAATGCATCTCACAGTATTTGGAATGGCTCTTCAATAAAAAGAGCAACATACAATGAAAGCATTTGATCATGATGCAAAACTTTGGAGATGTTCACTCTAACCTACTGCTATCATGTTCACCATTTTAAAATTTTATAGTTAATTTTTCTTTAACTTTTATTTACATTCAGGGGTACATGTGCAGGTTTGTTATATAGGTTAACTTGTGTCATGGGGGTTTGTTGTATAGATCATTTCATCACCCAGATATTAAGCCTAGTACCCATTAGTTATTTTTCCTGATCTGTTTCCTCCTCCAAACCTCTAGCCTCAAATTAGCCCCAGTGTGTGTTGTTCTCCTCTATATGTCCATGTGTTCTGATCATTTAGCTCCCACTCGTAAGTGAGAGAGCATGGGGTATTTGGTTTTCTGTCTCTGCATTATTTTACTAAGGATGATGACCTCCAGCTCCATCCATATTCCTCCAAAGGACATTATCTCATTATCTTTTATGGCTGCGTAGTACTTCATGGTGTATTTGTACCACATTTTCTTTATCTAGTAAACTATTGATGGACATTTAGGCTGTTTCTATGTCCTCACAATTGTGAATAGTGCTGCATTGAACATACACATACATGTGTCTTGATAATAGAACAAAAATTTTCCTTTAGGTATATATCCAGTAATGGGAATGCTAGGTAGAACGGTATTTCTGTCTTTAGGTTTTGAGGAATCACCACACTGCTTTTCACAATGGTTGACTAATTTACACTCTCACCAATAGTATATAAGGGTTCCCTTTTCTCCACAACCTCACCAGCATCTGTACTTTTTTGACTTTTTAATAATAGCCCTTCTCACTGGCATGATATGGTATCTCATTGTGGTTTTGATTTTCATTTCTCTAATGATCAGTGATGTTGAGCTTATTTTCACTTGTTTGTTGGCCATATGTATGTCTTCTTTTGAGAAGCCTATTAGTTTGTTTTCACACTGCTGATAAAGACACACCTGAAACTAGAAACACAAAAGAAGTTTAGGACTTTCAATTCTGCATTGCTGGGGAGGCTTCACTATTAGGACGGGAAGTGGAAGCACTTCTTACATAGCAGTGGCAAGAGAAAAATGAGAAAGAAGCAAATTCCTGATAAACCCATCAGAGCTCATGAGACTTATTCATTATCATGAGAATAGCACGGGAAAGACTGTACCTTATGACTCAGTTACTTCCCCCTGGTCCCTTCCACAACATGGGGGAATTTGGGGAGATAAAATTCAAGCTGAGATTTGGGTGGGGTATGAGTCAAACCATATCATTCTGCCCCTGGCCCCTCCAAATCTCATGACCTCACATTTTAAAACCAATCACGCTTTCCTAACAGTTTCCCAAAGTCCTAAGTCATTTCAGCATTAATCAAAAAATCCACAGTTTAAAGTCTTATCTGAGACAAAGCAAGTCTCTTCTGCCTATGAGCCTGTAAAATCAGCAGCAAGTTAGTTACTTCCTAGATACAATGAGGGTACAGGTATTGGGTAAATACAGCCATACAAAATTGGAGAAATGGGCTAAAACAAAGGGGTTAGAGGGCTCTTGCAAGTTTCAAATCCAGCAGGGCAGTCAAATTTTAAAGCTCCAAAATGATTTTCTTTGACTCCATGTCTCACATCTAGGTCATGCTGATGCAAGACGTGGGCTATCATGGTTGGGCAGCTCTGCTCCTGTGGTTTTGCAGGGTACAGCCTCCTTTCTGGCTGCTTTCATGGGAAAGCATTGAATGTCTGTGGCTTTTCCAGGTTCATGGGGCAAACTGTGGGCGGATCTACCATTCTGGGGTCTGGAGGATGGTGGCCCTTTACTCACAACTCCACTAGGCCGTGCCCCAGTAGGAACTCTTTGTGGGGGCTCTGACCCCACATTTTCCTTCTTCATTGCCTTAGCAGAAGTTCTCCACAAGGACCCTGCCCCTGCAGCAAACTTTTGCCTGGGCTTTCAGGCATTTTCAAACATCTTCTGAAATCTAGGTGGAGGTTCCCAAACCTCAATTCTTGACTTCTGTGCACCCGCAGGCTCAATACCACATGGAACCTGCAAGGCCTGGGGCTTCCACCCTCTGAAGCCACAGCCCAAGCTCTACATTGGCCCCCTTCACCCACAGCTGGAGCAGCTGGGACACAAGGCACCAAGTCCCTAGGCTGCACACAGCACAGGGACCCTGGGCCCACCCCATCAAACAACTTTTTCCTCCTGGACCTCTGGGACTGTGATGGGAGGGGTTGCTGTGAAAGTCTCTGACATGGCCTGGGGACGTTTCCTCCATGATCTTGAGGAGGAACTTTAGACACCTTGCTATTTATGCAAATTTCTGCAGCCAGACTGAGTTCCTTCTCAAAAAATGGGTTTTTATTTTCTACTGCATCATCATACTGTGAATTTTCTGAACTTTTATGCTCTGTTCGTTTTTTAAAATGGAAAGCTTTTAGCAGTACCCAAGTCACCTTTTGAATGCTTTGCTGCTTAGAAATTTCTCCTACCAGATATAGTGAGCCATCACTCTCAAGTTCAAAGTTCCACAAATCTCTACAGCAGGGGCAAAATGCTGCTAGTCTCTTTGCTAAAATATAACAAGAGTCACCTTTGCTCCATTTCCCAACAAGTTTCTCATTTCCATCTGAGACCACCTCAGCCTGGACCTTTTGTTCGTATCACAAAACATTTTGTCAAAGCCATTCAACAAGTCTCTAGGACATTCCAAAGTTTCCCATATTTTCCTGTCTTCTTTTGAGCTCTCCAAACTGTTCCAACCTCTGTCTGTTACCAAGTTTCAAAGTCACTTCCACATTTTTGGGTATCTTTTCAGCAACACCCCGCTCTACTGGTACCAATTTACTGTGTTAGTTCATTTTCACGCTGCTGATAAAGACATACCAGAAACTAGGAACAAAAAGAGGTCTAATTGGACTTACAGTTCCACGTGGCTGGGGAGGTCTCAGAATCATGATGGGAGTCAAAAGGCACTACTTACATGTTGGTGGCGAGAGAAAAATGAGGAAGAGGCAAAAACAGAAACCCCTGATAAACCCACCAGATCTCGTGAGACTTACTCACTATCATGAGAATAGCACGGGAAAGACTGGCCCCCATTATGCAATTACCTCTCCCTGAATCCCTTGTACAACACGTGGGAATTCTGGGAGACACAATTCAAGTTGAGTTTTGGGTGAGAACAGAGCCAAACCATATCAAGAAATGTCTTTTCATGTCCTTTGTCCACTTTTTAATGGGATGGTTGTCTTATTTTCTTTTAAATTTGTTTAAGTTACTTGTAGACTCTGGATATTAGACCTTTGTCAGATGGACAGCCTGTAAAATTTTCTCCTTTTCTGCAGGTTGTCTGCTCTCTCTGATAATAGTTTCTTTTGCTGTGCAGAAGTTCTTTAGTTTAATTAGATCCCATTTGTCAATTTTTGCTTTTGTTGCAATTGTTTTTAGCATCTGTGTCATAAAATTTTTGCCCGTGCCTATGTCCTAAGTGGTATTGCCTAGGATGTCTGCCAGAAATTTTATAGTTTTGGGTTTTACATTTTAGTCTTTAATCCACCTTGATTTAATTGTAGCATATGGTGTTAGGAAGGGGTTCACTTTCAATCTTCTGCATATGGCTAGTTGGTTATCTCAGCACCATTTATTAAATAGGGAATCCTTTTCCCATGGCATGTTTTTGTCAGGTTTGTCTAAGATCTAGTATTTTAGGTGTGCAGTCTTATGGGTTTGCTGTTCTGTTCCATTGATCTATGTATCTGTTTTTATACCAGTACCATGTTGTTTTGGTTATTGTAGCCCTGTTATACAGTTTGAAGTCAGGTAGTGTGTTGCCTCCAGCTTTGTTTTTGTTTGTTTTTTATTATGCTTAGTTCCTTGGCCATTGAAGCTCATTTTGATTCCATACGAATTTTAAAATAGTCTTTTTCTGACTGTATGAAGAATGTCAATGGCAGTATAATAGGTGTAGCTTTGAATCTATAAATCGCTTATGGCAGTATGGTCATTTTAACAATATTAATTCTTCCTATCCATGAGCATAGAATGTTTTTTCCATTCGTTTCTGTCATCTCTGATTTATTTGCGCAGTGGTTTGTAGTTCTCCTTGCAGACATCTTTCACTTCCCTAGTTAGCTGTTTTCCTAGTTATCTTATTGTTTTTGTGGCAATTGTGAATGGAAGTACATTTCTTATTTGGCTCTTGGCTTGACTGTTGTTGGTGTATGGGAATGCTAGTGATTTTTACACATTAATTTTGTATTCTGAGACTTTGATGAAGTTGTTTATCAGCTTAGGAAGCTTTTGGGCTAAGTCTGTGGGGTTTTCTATATACAGAAGCATGTCGTCTGTAAATAGAGAAAATTTTACTTCCTCTTTACCAACTTACATGTCCTTTATTTCTTTCTCTTGCCTGATTACCCTGGCCAGGACATTGAATACTATGTTCACTATGAATGGTGAGAGAGGGCATCCTTGTCATGTCCTGATTTTCAAGGGGAATGCTTCCAGCATTTGTCCATTCAGTATAATGTTGACTATGTGATTTGCATAGATGGCTCTTATTATTTTGAGGTATGTGCCTTCAATAACAAGTTGATTGATATTTTTAACAGAAATAGATGCTGAATTTTATGAAAAGCCTGTTTTGCACCTATTGAGATAATCATGTGGTTTTTGTCTTTAGTTAGTTTTATGTATTGAATCACATTTAATAATTTGTGTATGTTGATCCGACTTTGCATCCCAGGGATAAAGTCTACTTGATCTTGATGGATAAGCTTTTTGATGTGCTTCTATATTTGGTTTGCCAGTATGTTTTGAGGATATTTGCATTAATGCTCATCAAGAATGTTGGCCTGAAATTTCTTTTATTTTCTTCTATCTCTGTCAGGTTTTCATATCAGGATGATGCTGGTCTCATAGAATGAGTTAGGGAGGTGACCCTTCTCCTCAATTTTTTGGAAGAGTTTCAGTAGAAATGGTACCAGCTCTTCTTTGTACATCTGGTAGAATTCAGCTGTGAATCTGTCTGGTCCTGGCCTTTTATTTTGTTGCTAAGCTATTTATTACTCCTTTCATTTCCCACCTTGCTATTGTTCAATTCAAAGATTCAGTTTCGTCCTGGTTCAGTCTTGGGAAGGTGTATGTGTCCAGAAATGTATCCATTTCTTCCAGATTTTCTAGTTTATGTGCAAAGAGGTGTTCATAATATTGTCTGATCATTGTTTGTATTTTGGTGCAGTCAGTGGTAATATCCCCCTTGTCATTTCTGATTGTGTTTATTTGAATCTTCTCTCTTTTCTTCTTCATTAATCTAGCTAGCAGTCTATCTAGCTTATTACTTTTTTTCAAAAATCCAGGTGCCGGATTCGTTGATCTTTTGAAAGGTTTATCGTGTCTCTATCTTCTTCAGCTCAGCTGTGATTTTGGTTATTTCTTATTTTCTGCCAGCTTTGGGATTTGCTTGCCTTTGGTTCTCTAGTTCTTTTAGTTGTAATGTTAAGTTGCTAAATTAAGATTTTTCTCACTTTCTGATGTGGGCATTTAGTGCTATAAATTTCCCTCTTAACATTGCCTTAGCTGTGTCCCAGAGATTCTGGTATGTTCTGTCTTTGTTCTCATTAGTTTCAAGAAAATTCTTCATATCTGCCTTAGTTTCATTATTTACCCAAAACTCATTTAGGTGCAGGCTGTTCAATTTCCATGTAATTGTATGGTTTTGAGTAAATTTCTTAGTATTGATTTCTAATTTGATTGTGCTGTCATCTGGATGAGTGGTTGTCATGATTTCAGTTGTTTTGCATTTGCTGAGGTGTGTTTTACTTCTGATTATGTGATCAGTTTTAGAGTATGTGCTATGTGGAAATGAAATGAATGTATATTCTGTGGTTTTTGGTTGGAAATTTCTGAATTTCTGTGACAGATATCAGGTTCTTTAGACCCACTGCTGAGTTCAGGTCCTGAATATCTTTGCTATTTTTCTGTCTCAATTATCTAATATTGTTAGTGGTATGTAAAAGTATCCCACTATTATAGTGTGGAAGTCTAAGTCTCTTTGAAGGTTTTTTAGAACTTGTTTTATGAATCTAGGTGCTCTTGTTTTGGGTGCATATATACTTAGGATAGTTAGATCCTTTTGTCGAATTGAACTCTTTACCATTACGTAATGTCCTTCTTTGTCTTTTTTTGATCTTTGTTGATTTAAAGTCTGTTTTGTTAGAAACTAGGATTGCAACCCTGCTTTTTTCTGTTTTCCACTTTCTTGGTGAATTTTTCTCCATCTCTTTATTTTGATCCTGCATGTATCACTGCATGTGAGATGGTCTCTTAAAGATAACATACCAATTGATCTTGGTTCTTTATTGAGCTTGCCACTCGTGTGTGTGTGTGTGTGTGTGTGTGTGTGTGTGTGTGTGTGGCATTTAGCCCATTTACATTTAAACTTAGCATTGATATGTATGGATTTCATCCTGTTATCATGTTAGCTGGTTATTTTGCAGACTTATTTATGTGGTTGATTTATAGTATCACTGGTCTGAGTACCTCAGTGTGTTTTTATAGTGACTGGTAATGGTCTTTACTTTCCATATTTAGTGCTTCTTTCAGAAGCTCTCATACGGAAGGTCTGATGGTAACAAATTTCTTTAGCATTTGCTTGTCTGAAAAGATCTCATTTCTCCTTCACTTATAAAGCTTAGTTTGACCAGATATGAAATTCTGGATTTGAATTTTTTTTTTTTTTTGAGTGTTGAATATTGATCCCAAATCTCTTCTGGTGTGTAGGGTTTCAGCTGAGAGATTTGTTGTTAGACTGATGGGCTTCCCTTTGTAGGTAACCTTACCTTTCTCTCTAGCTGCCTTTAATATTTTTTTCTATCATTTCAACTTTAGAGAATTGTTATTGGTGGAGGGTCTTGACTATGGGTCATCCAGGTTCTTGGCATTTTGAACAAATAATTGGACAAAATGCACAAACAAAGCAAGAAAAAATGAAGCAATGGAAGCACAGATTTGTTGAAATTAAAGTACACAGGGCAGAGTGAGAGTGGGCTCGAGCAAGCAGCTCAAGTGTGCTGGTAACACAGCTGAGAATTTTCTCGGGTTTAAATACGCTCTAGAGGTCTCCCATTGGTTACTTGATTACACGTTGTATAAATAAAGACTTGATTGTGATCAGTCTGATTGGTTGCAGGAGGTGACCAATCAGAGGCTTAATGAAGTTACAAAGTTGCACATGAATACTTGGCCCAAGACCAGTCTAATTGTTTGCAGGAGGTGATGAATCAGAAGCTGAAGTGAAGTTACAAAGTTACACCCTGTACCCATGAAGACCGGTTGCTGGAGGGAACCAGTCAGAGGTACTTTTCATTTTTTATCTGTAATGCAGTACAAGACTCAGTGCAAAGGTATTGGCCTCTGATTCTGTTGTTACTTCGGTGTGGAGTGGTGGGGTTTTCCTTTTGACTGCATTCTAAGAAGTCAGCATGAATTGGCCGTAGTTTCCCTGCCTCCAGACCCTATTCTCCTGCCTTAGAGTCTGGTAATTATGTGTCTTGGGGATGATTTTCTTGCAAAGTATCATACTGGGGTTCTCTGCATTTCCTGAATTTGAACGTTGGCCTCTTTAGCGAGGTTGGGGAAGGTCTCATGGATTATATCCTGAAATTTGTTTTTCAGGTTGGTGCCATTCTCTTAACCTATTTCAGGAATACCAATCAGTCACAGATTCAATCTCTTTACATAATCCCATATTTCTCAGAAGTTTTGCTCATTCTTTTTTATTCTTTGTTTTTTCTATTATTGTCTGCCTTATTATCTAACGGCAGTCTTCAAGCTCTGAGATTTGTTCCTCTGCTTGGTCTACTCTGCTATTACTGCTTGTGATTGTGTTATGAAATTCTTGTACTGTGATTTTCAGCTCTATCAACTTGGTTACATTATTTTCTATACTGGCTATTTTTTTTTCTGCCATCTCCTAAAATATTTTATCAGGATTTTTAGCTTCCTTGCATTGGCATTTAAGGTACTCCTGCAGCTCGGTAAGCTTCATTCCTATCAATATTTTCAATTCTATTTCTGTCATTTCAGCTATCTCAGCCTCAGCCCAGTTCCAAACCCTTCCTTGCTGGAGAGGTGATTTAGTCATTTGGAGCAAAGAAGGCACTCTAGTTTTTTGAGTTTTCAGCATTTTGTGCTGATACTTTTCATCTTTGTGGGCTTATCTGCCTTCAAAGTTTGTGGTTGCTGATCTTTAGATTTTAACAATTTTATCATATTTGATGACCTTGAGGTTTTGATTGTGGTATAAGGTAGATTCAACTGACTGGCTTCATTTCTTGAAGACTTCATCACCTTTACCATTTTAGGTTTTAAATACTGAGTCAGATAACAATAAATACACAAATACAAGTTAATAAAAAGTACTCTTGATATGTAGTTTCTAATAGCTCTCCAGGAATGTTGCAATTTTATATTTTAATTAGTAGAGAATGAAAGTATCCTTTACTCACTCTCTACCAAACACGTGGTGTCGTTGTTCATCTTATTGTTTGCCAGTATGATGGTTATTATTGTAATGTAACAATATTCTTGGCACATCATGAACCCACTTGATCTAGAGCAAGCTCTAGATAAATAACTCTTGTAATTAATACAAGAGTTGAAGCTTGTATTAATTAGAAAAGTCTTTTCTGAGTTATGTCTTTGAAATTTTTAAGTATCTTTTCTTTCCCCAAACACACCAATTATAGATCATCTTTGTTTACTTTCCATATCTACCATTAGATAGGTATCATTAGATGTGAAAGAGATCCTTGCAAATGTGTGCCTTTTGGGAGTGGGCTGGCTACTTTGAAGAAGATAATGGTCACCTGGCTCTGCCCAGTAATAGCAGCAGCTATATGTGTTCTTTCCTGGCATTCTCTTTCATTCTAGTGTAAATTTTCCTATACTTCAGAGCCCTTTTAAGTCTATTTTGAGGTATGGGGCTATGCCAACATAATACTTCCCTTATTTTACTAGAGATGAAGATTTCTCCTTGTGGTGAGGTAGTTTTAAGATGAGGGAAAAATCTGATCTTGTTACGGCTGGAATTCTCATCTCAGTTACTAATTATCTATAAAATCCATGTTTGCTATAAATATCAAATAACATACAGACACATTTTACTTTATTCTTTCAACCAAAATAAATATAAGGGGTCAATGTTTGGATTAGAATTTTAAAATAAAATGTACTAGATTCAAAACTGAAACATAAAATCACCTTCTTAATGGAAAGCTATACTGTTACGCTCTTTGCAATATGGAAACTTGACATTCTTGTCAAACTTACACTCATCTGCTTGTTATGAACACACTGTTCATTCTGAGCCATTTGGAGTTCTGTGGCGTTACCAATTCTAAGCTTTGACAACTGGGGTTTTTTGACATTTTGCTATTTCATTGTGAGGCAGGTCCACAAACAAAATTGTAATTTTCCCATATAATAATTTTTATAATGAAAACAAAACACACACATTAAAAACATAGAGGGAAAACAAAAAAATCATTTATATTAACTTTAATCTTATTTCTTAATGAATTCTGAGTGGTAGGATAGTGGGCCTGAGATGTTTTCTCTATCAACCTCCCATGCCCACTATCCTAATACTCTCAATGGAGTATTACTTGATGGAAACAATTTGTGACTTGAAATAAGATATACACGAACTACAAAATAACAATTTTCTGTCAAATTGTCTGTTCAAATATATCTTGTCACTTGCTAGAGACTGATTATTTTTCAAAATTCCAGAACTCTTATCACCTTCTATTCACATTTGGGTTTAATACTTTTTTCATCTCTGGGATCAAATAAAATTAAAGCCATACAAGAAAAAATAATAGTAGAAACCAGATAACATATCTACCATTCAAAAATTATCAAGCTTGTTTGACAATGTTGAACTTACATCTAAATATTTGTTGAATATTTGTCATCTGTATATTGTTAAATATTTTTCATTTCTATTCTAAGAAGAGATTTAGAATGTGTATATATTGCTCTTCCCACCACATCTACTTTTCTATATTCTAGTTTGACAGATCTTCTTGAAACTTCCTAATGTGCTGTGCTTTCTCTTGATTCCCTGCTGCTATGCTTGTGTATTTCCCTCTGCTGGAATGCTCATCCCACATATTTCACCTTATTGCATACTTCATCTCACTGACTGTTATTGATTCTTCAATAGTCACATGACACCTTCCTCAGAAAGCCAGTTATTATCCCCCTCACACAAGTTGGATTGCTGTACCTAGAGCATGCCTAAGATCACCCAATCACTATTCCACATAAACATATTTTTCTATCTCTATCCGTATTCCCCACTTGACTCAGCCCCTTGAGATTTCTTTATTCCTAGTACCTCGAGCCAAGTATGACACAGAGCAGGAGCTCAAAAAATATTTGGGAAATAAATGAATGGCGAGTCGCTTTGGAAAGGACCATGTACTACACAAGTTGCATTACGTTGCTTTATTTCATATGCACATAACTCTGTAGGGTAAGCAGGACAGATTTATTATTCCCATTTTAGAGATGGGGAAGATGGGGAAACTAATCCCAAGAGATCAAGTCAGTTTGCTAATTTCATTATTTGGCCATTATTTCTTTATTCATTCTCTCTCTCTCTCTCTCTCTCTCTCTCTCTCTCTCTCTCTCTCTCAATCCTATTCTTCCCTCTAACATTTTATTTTAAAATACTGGTAAACATTGGGGTCACTTATATAAGTGAGCTTATAACTTACAGTTTTCAGTGAAAGTCATAGATTTATAAACAGATAATTGAGAAAGTATAGATATATGCAAAATATGTTGGGGTATTGATGGGAGGAAGGACACTGTTAGTTCAGCTCCTCTGAGAAGCAGAGGACAAGATGTGATCAGACATGCAAGGTGATACAGTGTGGAAATGTCTATGAAAAAAAAGTAGATGGAAGTGTAGAAACATTGGGAGGAGTCATCTGCCTCTGATGCAGGTCAAATCCCTTTGAAGAAGAGGGAAAAGGAAGCAGATATGGATAGACCCAGTTTCAGGTCACAGAGCAATTATAAAAATATGTTGGTTAGGCCAATGAGGAACTTATTGAGTGACCCAACATAGGAGAAATTGTATAACTTGTAGGAATGGGCTGCCTTAGTATTCCTGTGATAGTCATTGAGAGCAGCCCATGGGAGGTGTGATGTCAGTATGAATGTAGTGGTGGAATTAGGATTCAGCTGCTGAGGCCATCTGTCAATTATGCAACCTGGAACAGGAGATATAATTGCCACATTTTCATGGCTACCACAGACAACTTCACTATCTGAGGGAGTCACAGGAAGAGCTGAGAGGCAAGGCAGGGCATGGGTTGAGTTCATCATATTCCATTCAGCCAGAACAGGAGACAAACAATGCTCTGTGTGTGTGTGTGTGTGTGTGTGTGTGTGTGTGTGTAGGTAGGGAGGTGAAGTAAGTAAAACAGATTTATATTTAGAAAAAAAATTATAAAATGTGACACTTTCAGATAATTTAGGTAGTATTAGTAATCTTTGTGAGTTGTTCAATTTACACTTGAATCACTGAAATGGTCGAAAGACTTTAAGTCAGCATTTCTCAATGTTAATTCATTGAACACTAGATCTGCAGAGTGTATGGCTAGAAAAAGATTCTTCCATGGTCAAATAAGTTTTGGAAATCCTGAGTCAAAATAACTTCGCATGAAACATGCATGTGTGTTTGTGTTTGTGTGTGTGTGTCCATGTGTGCATTTCATTCAGATTTTTTTCAGAGACTTGGGTGTGTGTATTTGCATTCTGAATTTCCATCAAGAGGATTTAGTTTCTTTTATATTTTGGTGGTTTTATTTTAAATTATTTTTTGTGGATACACAGTAAGTGTATATATTTACAGGGTATGTGAGATATTTTGATACACGCATGCAGTAAGAAAGAAGCACATCATGGGAAATGGGGTGTCTATCCCCTCAAGTGTTATCCTTTGAATGACAATCAAATTACACTCCTTACGTTATTTAAACATTTACAATTATTATTTTCTGTAGTCATCCTGTTATGCTATCAAACAGTAGGTCTTTTTCATTCTATGTTTTGTTTTTTTTTTTTTTCTGTAACCATTTGCATTAGTCAGAGTTCTTCAGAGGGACAGAACTAATAGGATATACGTTTATATGAAAGGGACTTTATTAAGGAGAATTGGCTCACATGATTACAAGGCGAAGTCCCACGATAGGCTGTCTTCAAGCTGAGGAAGAAAGAAGCCAGTGTGGCTCATTCTGAGTCAAAAAATCTCAAAAGTAAGGAAGCCAATAGTGCAGCCTTCATTTTGTGGCCAAAGGCCTGAGAGACCCCAGCAAACCACTGGTGTAAGTCCAAGAGTCCAAAGGCCAAAGACACTGGACGATGCCCAAGGGGAGGAGAAACGGATGGAAGCATCCATCAAGGGATAAAGATGTAAAGCAGAAGACTTAGCAAGCCGGAGTATCCGGCCATCTTCGGCCTGCTTTGTTCGATCCATGCTGGCAGCTGATTAGATAGTGCCCACCCAGATTGAGGGTGGGTCTGCCTGTACCAGTCCACTGACTCAAATGTTAATCTTCACTGGCAATATCCTCACAGACACACCCAGGAGCAATACTTTACCAGCTATCTAGGCACCCTTCAATTTCATCATCTTTATACCTAATATTAACCATCACGCCATTAACCATCCCCACCTCCATACCAGCATTTCACCACACTTTCCTGCCTCTGGTAACCATCCTTCTATTCTCTATATCCGTGAGTTCAATTGTTTTGATTTTTAGATCCTACAAGTAAGCGAGAATATGTGATATTCCTCTTTCTGTGCTTGGCTTATTTCACTTAACATAATGATCTTTAGCTCCATTCATGATGTTGCAAATGACTGGATCTCATTTTTTTCTCACTGAATAGTACTCCGTTATGTGTATGTACCACATTTTCTTTATCCATTTATCTGTTGATGGACACTGGTTGCTTCGAAATTTTAGCTATTGTAAACAGTGCTGCACAAAACATAAGAGTGCAGATGTCTTCTTCATACACTCATTTCCTTTCTTTTCTGTATATACTCAGCAGTGGGATTGCTGGATTATATAGTAGCTACGTTTTTAATTTTTTTGAGGAACCTCAAATTGTTTTCCATAGTGGTTGTACTAATTTACATTTGCACAACAGTGTTGGATGGTTCCCTTTTCTCCACATCCTCACCAGCATTTGTTATTGCCTCTCTTTTGAATATAAGCTGTGTTTTAACTGGGATGAGATAATATCTCATTGTAGTTTTGATTTGCATTTCTCTGATGATCAATGATGTTGACACCTTTTCATATGCCTGTTTGCCATTGGGGTATGTCTTCTTTTGAGAAACAACTACTCAAATCTTTTGCCCATTTTATGATCAAATTATTAGGCATTTCTTAATAGAGATGTTTGAGTTTCTTTTATATTTTGGTTATTCATCCCTTGTCTTGTCAGAGGGGTATTTTGCAAACAATTTCTCCAATTTATGTGAGGTTGTATCTTTATGTTGTTGATTGTTTCCTTTGCTATGTGGAAACTTTTTAACTTGATGTGTTCTCATTTCCGCTTTGGTTGCCTGTTCTTGTGAAGTATTGCTTAATAAATGTTTGCCCAGACCAATGTCCTAGAGATTTTCCCAGAAGTTTTATTGTAGTTATTTGATAGTTTGTTGTCTTAGATTTAAGTATTTAATCTGTTTTGATTTTTATATGATGAGAGATAGGGGTCTAGTTTCATTCTTCTGCATATGAATATGTAGTATTCACATCACCATTTATTGAAGAGTTTGTCTTTTTCTCAGTGTATATTCTTGGTACCATCATCAAAAATGAGTTCACTGTCTGTAAATGTGTGGATTTGTTTCTGGGTTCTTCATTCTGTCCCAATGATCTGTGTGTCTGTTTTTATGACAGTCTCAACCTCCAGGGCTCATGCATCTTCCCACCTCAGCCTCTCAAGTAGCTGGAACTACAGGCACACACCAATATGCAGGGTTAAATTATTTTGTATTTTGTATAAAGGTGAGGTTGTGCCTTGTTGCCCAGCCTGGTCTTGAAATCCTGAGCTCAAGAGATCCATCCACCTCAGCCTCCCAAACTGTGAGGTTTATAGGAGTGTGCCACCATGCCCGGCCAGTACCATGCTGTTTGGTTCCTATAGCTCTGTAGTATAATTTGAATTCAGATAATATGACTCCTCCAGTTTGTTCTGTTTGCTTAGAATAGTTTTTGCTATTCTGGGTCTTTTTTTGTTGTTGTTCTATATAAATTTTAGTGTTTTTTTTTTCTATTTATGTGGCGAATACCATTGGTGTTTTGATAGGGATTGCATTGACTCTATAGATTGCTTTGGGCAGTTTGGACATTTTAACAATATTGACTTTTCCAATTCGTGAACAGAACTGGAAACAGAATATTTTTTGGTCTCCTCTTCAATTTATTTCATCAGTGTTTTACAGATTTCATTATAAGTCCCTGTCAATTCTTTGGCTATTTTCTAGGTATTTAATTTTATGTGTCACAATTGTAAAAGGGATTACTTCTTAATTTCTTTTTCTCATTGATCACTGTTGACATATATAAATGCGACTAGTTTTTGTATGTTGATTTTGTATCCTGAAACTTTACTGAATTTGTTTATGATTTGCAATCTTTTTTGGTGGATTCTTTAGGTTTTTCCAAATATAAAAGCGTATCATCTGCAAGCAAGAATAATTTGACTTAAATTTGTATGTCCTTTATATTTTTCTCTTGTCTGATTGCCCTAGCTAGGACTTCCAGTACTATGTTGAATAACAATGGTAAAAGTGGGGATGTTTGTCATTTTCCAGATCTTAGAGAGAAGACTTTCAGTTTTCCCCTATTCAGTACGATAGTGACTGTGGGTTTGTCATATATGACTTTTACTCTGTTGAGGTATGTCCCTTCACTACACAGTTTTTTGAGTGTTTTTCTCATGAAGGGATTTTGAATATTATCTAATGCTTTTACAGCATCAATTGATACGATTATATCATTTTTGTCCTTAATTTTGTTTATATGATGCATCACATGGATTGAGTTGTGTATGTTGAACTATCCTTGCATCACAGTAATAAAATCCCATTGGTCATGATAAATGATCTTTCTAATGTATTGTTTAAATTGGTTTGCTATTATTGCATTGAGAATATTTGCATCAATATTCATCAGAGATATTGGCCAGTAGTTATTTTCTTTTCTTTTCTTTTTTTTTTTTTTTTTTTTATTTTGTGATGTGTCTTTGGTTTTGGTATCAGTGTTATACTCGCCTTATAGGACAGGTTTGAAAGTAGTCCTTCATCCTCTATTTTTTGGAATAGTTTGAGTAAGATTGGTATTCGTTCTTTAAGTGCTAGTAGAATTAAGCCAGGCTTTACTTTACTGGGAGACTTTTTATTATGACTTTGATCTTATTAGTTGTTATTGGTCTGTTCAGGTTTTGCATTTATTCCCGATTCAATCTTGGTAGGTTGTATGCATCTAGGAATTTATTTATTTTCCCTATATTTTTCAGTTCACTAGCATATAGTTGCTCATTGTAGCCACTAACGATCCTTTGAAATTCTGCAGTGTCATTTTCCATTACTGATTTCATTTATTGGGATCTTCTCTCTTTTTTTCTTAATTGGTCTGGATACAATTTTGTCAATTTTGTTTAACTTATAGAAAAAGCTGTTTTATTGATCTCTTACATTTTTTCCATTTCAGTTCTATTTATTTCTGCTCTGATCTTTATTATTTATTTTCTTCTACTAATTTTGGGTTTGGTTTTGTTTTCTAGTTCCTTAAGATGAATCATTACATTGTTTCTTTGAAGATTTTCTTATTTGTTTTTTGATAAAGATACTTATAGCTATAAACTTCCCTTTTACTACTGGTTTTGCTGTATCCCATAGGTTTTGCTATGTTGCGTTTCCATCATAATTTGTTTTGAGAAGTGTTTCAAATCTCTTTATTGACCCATGGTCATTTGGGAGTATGTATTTTTTATTTCCATATATTTCTTACAGTTTCCAAAATTCCTCTTGCTATTAATTTTCGTTTTATTCCATTGTGGTCGGGAAGATGCTTGATATTATTTCAATTTTTTGAATGTTTTGATACTTGTTTTGTGACCTAACAAATGAAATAATCTATATAAAGTGTCTAGTGTCACAGTGAATGCATAGAAAGCACTCAGCCAATGTTAGGTAAGCTCTGAAGTTTTTGATATGGGGATATTTATAAGAATTTATAAAGCATTTGAGCATCCCCAGAAGGGTTAATTTCATCTAAATTGAAACTTTAAGAAAGTGTTTTTTGCTTGTATCTTGCATGGACTGGGAATGAGAGACAGAGAAAACCAGTAAAATGCTTCTGGAGTGGCTCAAACAAACAAAATACATGTAAGGTAAAATTATGTCAGTTTTCTTTTTTTTTTTTTTTGAAAGCATGTTTTCATTAGCATTTGTCAGGAATGGTAACAAGTGGGAAATGGCATTTGATGGTTTAGACTTGTATTAATTACTCCCTAAAATAAGTTAAGAATTGGTATTAATGCTTTACAAAAATAATACCTAGGCCCATCCCCAGAGATACTGATTTAATCCTTCTGGGACACAACCTAGGCGTCAGTATTTTTAAAAAACTCTTCAAGAGATTTTAATGTGCGCTCAGAATTCAGAACCAGTGTTCTAGTTTACCTAGACCTTCCCAAGGGTCAGTGGATATGATGTGAAACCTATCCATTCTTTGGGTGCAACCTGTTTCTCCACTAGGCACAGTAGTTACCACTCTGCTGGGTGCAAGATGTTCCCTGTCAGTAAATATCATTGCTCCTTTGAGACGAATGGACTCTAATATCGCTATAATGAACCTGGAAGTTCCTGCCAATACTTTAATCAGAAAATCACATTTGTAAAACTGTGTCTATGCTGGAAAGTTGATGTTTATCTAGCCGGGTCAATGAATCAAGGAAACATATCACTACATGTTGTAACTCTTCATGATGTCAGATTTTCAGCATGTAAGCAATCATAACAAATGGTAACCAGCACAAGCTGATGGACTTATTCAACTGCCCACTGCACTGAATGCATGAAACTATTTTGAAGTGGAAATCTGAAGCCAATTATTAAGGTATGGCATTATTGGAATTTGAGTGCTTAGCTTATTGAGATTAATTCTGGTTTTGAGAAGAGTTTGGCAAAATTCTTTTTCTAAAGGTCCAGATACCAAGTATCTTATCCTTTTCAGGGCATACAATTCTGTCAAAACTACTCAACTCTGACATTGTCATTAAAAAAAAAAAAAGTCACTGGCAACATGTTTTCAAAAAATGAGCATTGCTGTTTTCCAATAAAACTTTATTTTACAAACACAGGTAGCTGCCTGCATTTGATCCTGAGCTGTAATTTTCTAACCTATGTACCAAGGCTGGTGACATTTATGTTGTTTGGGTTTATTACAAAGCTAGTATCATTCACATATGAAACAGGGTCATTTGATGCTTGGGACAGTAGTAATGACAGTGTGAAAAGATTGATATATAGAGGAAAGCACATGGCTCACTGTGGGTATGGGAAATATCTGTGAACAGGATGATGCTAAAATTTAAGAGGCACTACAAGCTGATTTAAAACCCCTGGGCCCATGGGATACTTGAGGGGATACTCACTAATGAAGCAATGTCAATTATACTGGAAATTGCTGAAGATGTTAATTACTCTGTATCACCAAGCAGCAACCAGAAAATGGGTGCCTGGGAAGAGACTTTTTAATTCATATACATTGGACCTGGTTTTTAGAATTCAAAATTTAAAATTGTAGGCCAGCAAAGCTAATGATGCTGAACTAAGATTAGTGTGCTTAAAATTACAAATAGAAGCATGCACATTAAGCTCATTTTGATGAGGAGGAATCTGATTGTATATAAAAAGATTTGCCAAAAAATCACAATTTTAATATTCCGAAGTTGGGGACTCAAGGAATGTCAAAATATCGTAAGTGGGCTGAAGATTTGAGCCATTCTAGGTTCTCAAAGTGATAAGTTTGTAAGATTGCAACCAGTTCCTGTAAACTAGTTTTAAAAAGCATTTATTTTGAAAATTTTCTAAAACTTACAGTGCAGAAGGAGAAAAAATAGTAGTTAGAAATAGTTTTCTGTGTCCATGCCTGGTATATGTGTGCACTGAATTGAGGGTGAATCAATAAACAGAGGTACAATATTCTCAATCTCCTACAGAACAGTTAACAAATATTTCCCTGGCTGAGATTTGCACCCTACTGTAAAGAACTACTATTTAGTGGCATCACTTTAATTGTAGACTCCCATATTCCAAATGCTTTTCCAGTAGAGTTACAATGAAAAAAATGTCAAATAAAATTCAAACATGTACCAGTAGGATAGTAAAGTACTTGATAATGTGTTTAGTGAATGAATGGAGCAGTAAGTAGTATTAGCTGAATAGATATGCCACACTAGCAGTACACTAGGCCTCATGTTAAAAATTCACTAATGTAGCCTCTTGTCCTACTTTGGCCAACTCAAATCAACCTGAGGGAAATGACAACCTGATCAGTTATGATGATGACTCACAATGAAGTGATGATCAACCAGGAAGGACAGAATGGTAGGTACCTCAACTGGAATGGAATACCAAACCCTGTGGGAGCCACTGTAGTTTGATATAGCTCCCTTACATTTAATTTCTAATATATCCTCCAGCCTTCACCCTCTCATTGAGTTATATTTGCCCTAGTCTGCCTAATAGGGAATCCTAATTTTTCTTTTTGCTGGAACTGCTGATTGTGTATTATTAACTTCTTTTGAATAAAGGTGAAAAGATAAATAAATACATCTCTAGCATTATACTAATTTGAAAAGTATACCTCAAAGGGACTTACAGGACACTATTAAGTTAGAGTGACTTATTGAATAAGTGATCAGTGATACGAATTATTTGGCAATCATGGTTTTCTAGGATAACTATGTATAAGATAATATTAAAAATGAACTTTAGACAAAGAGCCAAGGTTGATTAATAGCAAAAATCAAATCTAGCCTTTGGACCTAGCTGCCAGGCAAGCGTGAAGGACTATGCATCCAAATCTAAACACCTGAAGACTATAAATTGGGTTATGAGTTGGAGATTGAGAGGTTTTGAGAAAATGATTGTTGGAGAAAGACATGGGTCTGCAACGAGTCCTGTTTATCAAGGTATGAAAATTAGGTGCTTGCCCCTCACCTCAAGCTTAACAAGAAGGACTTCAAAGGGATGATTGAGCACTTAAGACATAACTGACACTTGGGTGGGTGGGAAGACTGGGCTGAGAAAGAGGAGTGAATGCTAGAGTGAAGGAGAGTGTTTCAAGAACCTCAAGGAAACTGCAAATAAAGATCTCTATTAACAGTGGAGCGATCTCTGATGAATTCAAGCTGCACTACAGAATTTATGGGAAAGGTTCCACCAAGGTACTCAGGCAAACCTTGTGTATATCTGCATAGCCATATAGGCAAATGGTTGAACTGAAGATCGTCTTAGTCTTGGTGGAATACCTTATGATGTTCCCAAAACAGAAGAGGATAGGAAACCTGTGAGAAGCAGCCTCAAGACCACCTTTCATTTGCTTGCTTCTCTTCCTTGGGAGGTCATCATGTGATAGTTTCTCATTACTCTTCAGGTTATGTTGAGGTAGGAGCTTTCTTCCCTCCATAATAATGTAGGCCACGACACACTGCAGTCATCTAGCCTCTTTGTTTCACTGTCATCCTTCTTAGTATGTGAGACACAGACCATGGGGAGTTGACATCTTTGACTATTCTTTATTTAGTTATATGTGCAATAAACTCTCTGAATCTAAAAATGTATGATTGTATGTTTACTAGTTTTATCAGTCAGTCCTTGACTTTGGTCTTCCTTTGCCTTTTGTGTACGTTTCACATAGAATACAAGAGAAAGAATGAGGTTTAAATACTTTCCAGGCCCAGATAATACATCGCTGGTTGTTAATTGTGGTAGAAGTAAGAAAATGCCCTACTTACATTCCAAATCCAAAGATAAGATTAAGAATTGATAAGATACAATGTAATGGTTGAGATAAAAGAATGTAAATATGACAGCACCAGGAAAAATTCAGCAAGGTTTCTGGAGAGAAAGAGAAGGCCCTCTTGGGAGTCTTGGACATGAATTTTGAGGTGAGATCAACCTGTATGTTGGTATTTTTCTCCAGTTACACTTAGTTGCTAGGGTGCAGGTGAGAAGTAGGTGGAAAATAAATTTGTTGATGGTTGGATATTGCCAGGAGTGATAACAAAACCTAGAATGAATTCTACTGCTACCAATAGGCAATATTTTGTCAATCATTAATAATTAAAAATATATGGGAGGCTGTTGACACTAGAGCATATTTGCAAAACTACTCGAGAATTATTCAAATAAACAAACAGAATACCTTTAGTGACCTGACTTAGAGTTAGCAAGTTAGAAATTATAAGAAAAAGTAAGTCCAGTGCCATTTAGAAATCGAATCCCTCTCACTTCTAGAAATTGATGGAGGGAAGTCTGTGAAGGTTTTTATGGTAATTTTAACTTTTGCCACATTAATTGCTGATCTTGACCATTCTTTCATTTTCAATTCTGATTTCATTTTTAGGGCATAGTGACTATGCTCTATGACATTTCAGGGAAGAAGAAGCTTACGTCCTTTGGCAGCTAAAGACAGTGTAATTGAAAGGTCCAAAACTAGAATTAATGGATAAGCATGTGGGTGTCTTTCCAAGTGTGAATTTCACATTATCCTCTTCCCAATTAACTGACCAGTGTCAAACATTAAGCACTGGGGCAGTAGTAAGTAGTAGCTCTAGAAGACCTTACTTTAAAATTTATCCCAGATCTGACCCCAACAACAAGAGGACTCTCACCTCAGCCACAGCCACAGACATTACAACCATCCCCAGTGAGGAAATTAGGGATACCTGGAACCCCCAAGGGGGAAGGCCACTGTTATAGAAGGCCTGGCAGAAAGCTTGGGGCTACATCCAGAGATGGTGTGTGCAGTGGATGACAATTTCATGGCTTTGGGCAAATTGTTATTAAAACCAGTTGAGAATTTCAAGACTATAATGGACAGGCCCTGAATTATGAAGGAAGTCAAGATAAAAAGACGGCCTTTGGGTAGTGAGGATCACACCTGTCATACATTAGAATTGTTTAATGGTGTTGAAACACCTAGCCTCAAAGCAATGGAAGGAGCTAGATTTTCTCTAAGGAGTCTGTTCCTTGGTTTTGAAGAAATTTTACAAAAAATGGGAAATTTAGGGACAAAGACCTTGGAATGGATATGGATACTGATAAAGGTTGAGTATCCCTTATATGAAATGTTTGAAAAGAGAAATGATTCAGAATTTTTATTATTTTTCTGGATTTGTGAATATTTATATTGTATTTACCAGTTGTGTATTCCAAGTCTGGAAATCCAAGATCCCAAATCCAAAATGTTCCAATTAGCATTTCTGTTGAGTGTTATGTTGGTACTCAAAAACTATTAGATTTTGGAGCATTCTGGCTTTCAAATTTTTGGATTTGATATACTCTATCTGTAATAGCTGAAGGTTTCAAATACATGTTTAAAATATGTTGCCACTGCTAAAAACAATTTACAACCTTGCTGAACAAAACAGCCTTTCTGAAAATTGAAGAACTAGACTCCAGAATTAACGTACATAAATTCTGTGGACTTGAAACTAGAAAGTCAGAATATTTGGAAATCACTGATATGCAAAAGAATAGCTCATCAGTAATCTGGAGACATCATATGTAATTGTACAGGTTTCTTAGAAGAGATGCCCTTCACTTTATGAGTGTCCAAGGTGAATTTACCCAGATAGATAAAAATATTTTGAGAGGTGGCTACTACATGTAATAGTCAGGTGGGCTGAGATACAAAAGCCTACATCTGATCTCTATAATTTATAAGTACAGCTCCAAACCAACAAAATCAACTGAACTTTATCAAATATTTTTTAGACCTTGTTGCCTTAGCAATGGTAAAACCATTGTATTACTTGTACTGCATACCAATAACACACCATAGGTGATGCTACTAAATTCAGCCTAGTTTTCTTTTTTCTTTCATCTTCAATAGACTCTTCAAATGCCTATTGCTCTTTCTTTGAAACAAGTAATATAAGATGGGCTGGGGACGTCCTAAAAGACAGAATGAACTGGTACTTGCTAAAACAAAACAAAAAAAATGCAGAGGGGAAGAAGAGCATTGAATTGTGTTTGTTCATTCATTTCTCTAGTAGAAATGTGTTTGGAGGTTACCATCCATTAGTCACTAATATAGCAGCTGATGAAGCCATGATGCTTATCCTCAACAAGCTCACAAAGTTAGGAAGCCAGAATCCCACAACTATTTGCCTCCTCACAATTACTTACCTTTTTCTGTTCTTCTTTATTATTAAAAAGCATTAACAACCAATAAGCCCCTTCTAGCACTATGCGATACTAGGGTCGACAGTCAAATAGCTGTCTCTTGTCTGCCTAAATGTAATTTAATGTAATTTTAAAAAATCATAATAGTAATCAGATTCAGGAGGCAAAGCAATAGTTAATACTAGCGCAGTGCTGCTCTCCATACTTCAACAGACACATAGCTGAAGAAAATGCCAAAACTAGTGGAGTTTTGTATTCATTGCATTTAGAGTTTCTAATGGCATATTTTAAAATCAATGCTTGGGTAAGACAGTTTTAGCACTTACCATTGGAAGCACTTACCATTACCAGGCCAATCAAACCCACATAATATTTCTCAAGTTCAAAAGAAACAAGATATAACTATATACCAAAAGGCATTTCTCCTTACGAAAAAGAGGAAATGTTGATTGAATGCGTATCTCTAAATATCCAGTCCGTTTCCATTTAAATTTTATGTCACAACAACAAGTTGTCATTGACACGTATCATCAGCATAGATATTTTCTACCAAAATACAACTTTCCCTGTTGTGAATTTATCTTCTGCTTCTCAGAAAAATTTCAAATATATTTTCAAATGTGCAATATTCAATTTCTCTCATAAATGCTGAGGAAGTCACCGAAAAATTCATTTCTAAGTGTAGCTAATATGAGGATGAATCAGATTTCCAAGTGAGTCTCTGAAACGTTTTTGTGAAAAAAGGTTAAGTCTGTAGAAAGAGTCTGTAGTCCTGCATATAATGAAAAGTCCAATCCTGCAGTTGCAAAATGTGGCAGGTGCTAAAGCTGTCAGCTGCATCAGTGAGCAGATCCAGGGGCAATTTTCTTATGCTAAGCTATATATTTTTTTAAAAGGTGATGAAAGAAAATGTTATAAAATCCATTGTTGTGTCATTTAATCTGCATCACTTCAGGATTCTAGTCTCTTCTTTGTGATTTTATCAAACCACAGTAGACTACATCTATTTCTGTTCTGGGCATACTTTCTCTTTAATAATTCTGCTTGTATACCTCTAAGCACACTGTTGTAATTAGATCAGTTTGAGTCTTCTGAACTTTTCCTCAAGAACTTCTCTCAGAATATCTTTACTGCTTGTTTTTGAATTAGACCACCTTGGGGAGGATTTCCAGCCCCAATGAATCCTTGAATGCCAAATGGCTAACCTGAACTAGTGCCTGCCTAGTCTGCTGAGTTGGGTGGGGGACATCCCATAATTTGATTTACTCTTTGTAAAATGAGGATATGGCCTAAATGAGCGTCATGGTGACTTCCTGTCCTCTTGCTACAAATAAATTATTCTTCAGTTATGTGGCTGGGTAAATAGTAATGCCACAGAAAAATACAATCTTTTTTAAATGCTTACTTTTCTACATTTTAAATCTTTAATTTTGTGGGTACATAGTAGGGACATATATTTATAAGATACATAAAATGTTTTGATACAAGCAAGGAATGTGAAATAATCATATAATGGAGAATGGAGTATCCAACCCACAAGCATTTATGTTTTGTGTTACAAACAAACCCATTGTAATCTTTTAGTTATTTTAAAAGATAAAATTATCATTGACTATAGTCACCCCATTGTGCTATCAAATAGTAGGTCTTATCATGCTTTCTACTTTTTGGATCCAATAACCATTCCTACCTACCCCCCAAACACCCTGCTGTACTTCCCAGACTATGGTAACCATCCTTCTACTCTCTACATCCATGAGTTCAGTTGTTTTTATTTTTAGATCCAACAAATAAGTGAGAACATGCTATGCTCGTTTATCTGTGCCTGGCTTATTTCACTTAACATAATGACCTTCAGTTCCACTCATGTTATTGCAAATGACAGGCTCTCATTATTTTTTATGACTGAATAGTACTCCATCATGTACATGTGACACATTTTGTTTATTCATCTGTTGATGGACACTTAGGTTGCCTCCAAATCTTGGCTACTGGGAGCAGTGCTGCAATAAACATGTAAGCACAGATTTTTTTTTTTTTTTATATGCTGCTTGTTTTTCTTTTGGGTGTATAACCAGCAGTGGGATTACTGGATTAAATGGTAGCTCTATTTTTAGTATTTTGAGGAACCTCCAAACTGTTCTCCATAGTGGTTGCACTAATTTACATGCCCACAGTGTATGAGTGTTCGCTTTTCTCCACATCCTTGCCGTATTTATCATTGCCTGACTTTCGGATAGAAGCCATTTCAACTGGGGTGAGATGATATCTCTCTAGCTTTTATTTGCATTTCTCTGATGACCAATTATGCTGCTACCTTTTCATAAGCCTGTTTGGCATTTCTATGTCTTCTTTTGAGAAATGTCTATTAAAATATTTTGCCCATTTTTGATCAGATTATTGGACTTTTTCCTATAGACGTGTTTGCACTCCTAATATATTCCAGTTATTCATCCGTTGGCAGATGGGTAGTTTGCAAATATTTTCTGTCATTCTGTGGGTTGTCTCTTCACTTTGTTGATTGTACCCTTTGCTGTACAGAAGCTTTATAACTTGATATGGTCACATTTGTCTATTTCTGCTTTGGTTGCCTGTGCTCGTGGGGTATTGCTCAATAAACTTTTGTGCAGATCAAACTTCTGGAGATTCTCCACAAGGTTTTATTCTAGTAGTTTGATTGTTTGAGGACGTAGATTTAAGTTTTAATTCATTTACATTTTATTTTTTCATATGGTGTGAGATAGGGTTCTAGTTTCATTCTTATGCATATGGATTTCCAGTTTTCCTAACACGGTTTATTGAAAAGAGTTTTTCTCCAGGGTATGTTCTTGCCACCTTTGTCAAAAATGAGTTCACTGTAGGTGTGTGAATTTCTTTCTGGATTCGCTATTCTGTTCCTTTGTTCTATGTGTCATATTTCAGATATTAAAGAAAAGGCTTTCAATTCTTCCCCATTAGGTATGATACCAGATGTGTGTCTGTCATATATAACTTTTATTATGTTGAGGTATGTTTTTTCTATACCCAGTTTCTTGACGATTTTTTGAATCATGAAAGGATGTTTAATTTTATCAGTTGCTCTTCAGCATCAGTTGAAATGATCATATGTATTTTGTCCTTCATTCTGTTGATATGATGTGTCACACTGACTGACTTGTGTATGTTGAACAATCCTTGTATCCCAGTGATAAATACCATTTGGTCATGATTAATAATCTTTCTAAATTAGTGTTGAATTGATTTGCTAGAATCTTGTTGAGGATTTTGGCATCAATAAGTCATCAGAAGTATTGGTCTGTGGTTTTCTTTTTTCTCTTTTCTTTTTGATGTGTCTTTGTCTGGTTTTGGTATTAGGATAACACTGGCCTTGTAGAATGAGTTTGGAAGTATTCCCTCCTCCTCTGTTTTTCAGAATTGTTTGAGTAGGATTGGTAGTAGTTCCACTTCAAATGTTTGATAGAATTCAGCAGTGAAACCACTGGTTCTCAGGGTTTTCTTTAGTGAGGGATTTTTTTTATTACGGCTTCAATCTCATTGCTTGTTATTACTCTATTTAGATTTTGTGTTTCTTCCTGACTCAGTCTTGCTAGGCTTTATGTGTCAGGAATTTGTCCATGTCTTCTGGATTTTCCAATTCAGTGGCACATAGTTGCTCATAGTAGCAATTAATGCCGCTTTGAACTTCTGCAGTATCAGTTGTAATGTCTTTTTTTCATTTCTGATTTATTTATTTAGATCTTGTCTTTTTAAATTTAGTCTTGCTAAAGATATGTCAATTTTGTTTAACTTTTTAAAAACTAACTTTGTTTTATTGATCTTTTACATTGTTTTCTTCATTTCAATGTTATTTATTACTGCTCTGATCTTTCTTTTTTTCCTGCTTATTATGGTTTGTTTTTCTCTTGCTCGTCTTGTTTTTTTAAAATGCATCACTTGATTGTTTACTTGAAGTTTTTCATGTTTTCTGATGTAGGCACTTATAGCTATAAACTTCCCTCTTAGTACTCTTAGTACTGATTTTGGTGTATTCTATACATTTTGGTATGTTGTATTTCCATTATCATTTGTTTCAAGAAGTTTGTCAATTGTTTTCTTAATTCCTTCATTGACCCACAAGTCATTTAGGAACATATTGTTTCCTTTTCATTTGTTTTTATAGGTTCTAAAATTCCTCTTGTTTGTGGTTTCTAGTTGTATTCCATCGTGGTCAGAGAAGATGATTGATATTATTTTGATTTATTTGAATGTTATGAGACTTGTTTTGTGACCTACCATATGGTCTATCTTTGAAAATAATCCATGTGCTGAGGAAAAGAATGTGTATTCTGCAGTTGTTGGATGACATATTCTGTAAATATCTATTCAATCCATTTAGTCTATAGTGTCGATTAAGTCTGATGTTTCATTGTTGATTTTCTGTCTGGAAAATCTGTTCAATGCTGAAAGTGGGGCGTTGAAGACGCCAACTATTACTGTACTGAGGTATTTCTCTTTGTCTACGATATATTTGCTTTTCATATCTGGGTCCTCTAGTGTTGGGAATATATATTTAAAATTGTTATGTTTTCTTGTTAAATTGACAACTTTATTATATAGTGACCTTTTGTCTCTTCTTGTAGTTTTGTCTTGAAATCTATTTTGTCTGATACAAATGTAGTCACTCCTGCTCTCTTTTGGTTTTCATTTGCATATAATATCTTTTTCCATTGCTTTACTTTCAGTCTATCTGTGTCTTTATAGGTGAAGCATTAAGGGCCGTCAAAGCAGTACCTGGCTATCATTGCTGGTTGTTACGGGCCCTGGGGCTCTTCTTAGCAGGTGATGACTACTGCCAGGATTGGGTCCTTGCCTTCAAGGCAGTGGGTTCCCTTCTGTCCCAGAGTGTCTAGGAATGTCTTCCAGGAACCAGGGCCTGGAATGGGGGCCTCACAACTCTGACCATTACCCTATCCTTCTGTGGCTGAGAGAGTATCCAAGATGCAAGACAAAGTCCTTCTCACTCTTCACTCTCCTCTCCTCAAGCACAAGGAAGGGGTCTGTTTTGGAGTCATGAGCTATGCAGCCTGGGGTTAGGAAAAGGGCAATGCCAGCACTCCCTTAGCTGCCCTAGCTGGTGTCTTAGTAAGTTAAGTGCCCCTTCAGTCCACTGTCTCTGGGCCTAGTTCAGTACTAGGACTTGCCTAAGAGTTGCAGTTTTTGCGGCACAGACCGCCTTTTGAGTTTATTTAGAGCCCCAGGGCATTTCAGCCCCTTGATACTAGGTTAGAGGGAACTCAAGTTCAGATGGCTGGGATTAGTGATTCCCATCTGCCTAGGGCTGGTTTAAATGCAACCACAATGGGTGGTTGTCAGCTGAGTTTTGGTCTGGTTTTCCTTCCTGCTTTTATAGGACAGCACTGAGTGCAATATGTCACAGTTGCTGGACTCTTCCTCCCCCAACTCCCAGACATGCTCTCCACACCATGCTGTGGCTGCTGAGATGGAGTTGGGTGGGCTGAGGTTTGGATGGGGAGGTAGGAGAGAGTTGATGGAGTGGAGCCAGCGGTTTAAGACTGATTTTCTATCTCTTTAGTGTCTCTTCCAGCGATATGATGTTAAAACCAGTTACTAAGAGGGCTCACCTGATTTTGGTTTTGTGATGGTGTTTTACATGTAGATAGTTGTTAAATTGGTGTTCTTGCTGGGGGGGAATGACTGGTGGAGCCTTCTATTCTGCCATCTTGCTTTGCCTCCTCAAAAATGTTGGCAATTAAATTCCAAATATTTTGCTTATATATAACACTTAGTATAAAATATAGGATTTCATAATTATGCACCAGCATGAAAACACTTTAATTACATCTGAAGGATAATATAACATCTGGTATCTTGTATGTGTCACAGAAATTTTGACATCTTTATACTCAGACAACTATACTGAGGAAAAGGACTTTTACCCCTCTTATCAAGCATGATAATTTCTTTGGGGAAAGAACTACCATGTACTCCCTCCTTTTCCTCCATCCCTTCCTTTTTCCATGGGAGATGATAATGTGACCTTCATTGGTCAGAACCTCATTCATCTATTACTACATCTTATACTGCTGGGCATGTTACTGGACCTTCAGGATTTGGTTCGAATTGGTTTTCCTCTTTTACTTCCTACCCAATTTTATGTGAAAATAGTTTTACTTTCAATAAGGGAAGACCCTTGGAAACTATCAATGCCTGACAGGAGCTATGCTAGTGGTTGGTTCATTAAATAGGTGTTGATTAAGCCCTTTATAGAAAGGTATGAAGTTGTGTAAACATAGATGTGCAACTGTGAAAATTTAAGTAGAAACCTAGTATGGAAAATATTACCCTGTGACTGTCTTTGATATGCCCTCTTCCTCTAGCTAGTATGTCTGTTTCTCTAGAAGTTATAGAAATTTTTGGCAATCCTTCCTTCTCTAGGAAAAAGAAACTGTTCCTCCCAGTGTTATAACATTTATAAACTAATTCAAGTTCATGTGTTAGTGTGTTATACTTGTTTGGAAAATAATTTGGATCATAGTATTTCTCACACTAGGAAGATATGTTGATTCTTTAGGGACAAATGTTCATGGCACAAAGTGGCACAATTGATCATCCATGTCCCTTCATAACATTCAATTCTCTTTCCTTAATTTGTCCATTCAACCAGTGTTAAATTATTTCAGGTACAGCAATGGCTTCATTCACAGAATAGTCATCTAACATTACCAATTGCCCACCTTGAATTTCTAGCACATGATATCAACTACCACATGTGCCACTGTCTACATAAATTGCTTTGATTCCTTTTGTGACATAGCTGGATAGAGATAAAAAAAAAAATGAAATGAAACGTGAATATCTGTAGAGAAATATGGCGCTGAAGACATTCCATCTTCACCTATACAGCGACATCATCCCCTTCTGTTTTACATGTAAAATCTTTATGTTAAGGGCAGACAGTGCCTGTGCCTTGGCAATAATTTATTACAACTTATATAGCACTTACTTTTTTTTTTGATATGGGGTCTTGCTCTGTCACCCAGGCTGGAATGCAGTGGCATGATCTTGGAACTACCACATGTGCCACTGTCTACATAAATTGCTTTGATTCCTTTTGTGACATAGCTGGATAGAGATAAAAAAAAAAAATGAAATGAAACGTGAATATCTGTAGAGAAATATGGCGCTGAAGACATTCCATCTTCACCTATACAGCGACATCATCCCCTTCTGTTTTACATGTAAAATCTTTATGTTAAGGGCAGACAGTGCCTGTGCCTTGGCAATAATTTATTACAACTTATATAGCACTTACTTTTTTTTTTGATATGGGGTCTTGCTCTGTCACCCAGGCTGGAATGCAGTGGCATGATCTTGGCTCACTGCAACCTCTGCCTCCCAGACTCAAGTGACCCTTTCACCTTGCCCCCTGAAAGAGCAGGGACCCCAGGCAGGCCCCCCCCCCCCCCGCTTTTTTTTTTTTTTTTGTAGAGATGGGGTTTTTCCACGTTGCCCAGGCTGGTCTCCAACTCCTGAGCGCAAGGGAGCCACCCACCTCAGCGTCCCAAAGGGCTGAAATTACAGGCACAAGCCACCATGCCCAGTCAAGATCTTTTATATCTCTATTCTATTCAAACTTCTAGGTACAGTCCCATATGTAATTTATTTTGTTCCACTTTAGACATTAACAAATGTGTATTTCAATATAAAATTCATTATGACTAATGTCCTAAACCTGGGTAATGCCAATTGGTGTAGCCTTAGAGGGTTGGCTTAAGACCAATTTCAAGTCAATTTAATTAGTACTTTTTTGTCCCGGTTCTTCACCAGTACGCCAATCAGTGAAAGTCATGGAGAAACGAAGTCCATTTCAATGTAAGGACAAACTTCCAGAGCAATCAGCAGTGTTTAAAATGGTACAGTCTTTCTCAGTGAGCTTCTCATCACCAGAGGCACACCATCGATGGATGGTTGATCATCTACAGCAACATTGGAAAGGAAACTCTTACACTAGATATAGGCATGGTTTAGGTAATTTCTTTACTCCTTTATATGTCTAAGACCATGAAAATATTTTTTCTATATATCTGGTGGCCTATTTTTTATTACTTGTATGAATGGTGGCTAATGCAAAGCCCTACCATTTTAGAGAATTCTTCTTTATCTACCGTTTGGTTTGTAGGCTAACTTACTAGTGTTTTCATCTCATGAACTTATAACAGTTCAAGAACTACTTTCTAAATCTTGCATTCTACTTTTCAGTCTAAATTGACAAATATCACATGTCTGTGTATGGCTTCTGAAGGTTCAGATCATAACATGTTTCTCTGGCCTCCAAATGAAAATAAAATAATAATTTGAATTGATGTTACATCCTGTAAAAAACAGAAAAGAGAAATCTATGTTAGTAAGAGTGAGGTGAGTTTTAACAAAATTGTGATTACACTGTGAAACCAGCACATCTCTACCATAATAAAAAAAATTCTCATACACAGATGATAGCAACAACCTACCATTTGTTGGGATCTGCCAAACTCCCAGCCCCTTTAACTGACCAATTTCCATAGTGAGGACAACTAAGCATTCACTTGTCAGCTCAGCACCTGAGCAAGCCCTGAGGTTAAGGTAATCCATGTTCTAGGGGAGAAGATATTTTAAGTAATTCTATACACAGAGTTCTAAGCCAATATTTATGATGAGCTCACTCTAGCCAGAACTTTTTAACTCCTACTTATCCTTTATATTCAAGGGCATAACCCCTAGCATGTTGTCATTAGAGTTTCCTTCTTTCCATAGCCGGCCCTTCTGACTACAGTAACAACAGGACGGTTCAAATTCTTCTATGGTATCTGCGACATCATGATAAAACAATGCATCTCTGTTATGCCCAACACTGAGAGTGCCTGCTTTGTTGTTGCTGCCCCCTCTCTGTTCAGTCATTTCTCTCAAATGTTCATTTGTTTCTGCTGAAATAAGCACAGGGGAAAACCAGCAAGCCAATGCATAAGTCAGTGGTCCACAAATGTGAATGTGCATCAGACTCACCGAGACAGTTTGTTCAAACATAGATAGTTGGGTCCTGTTTTTAGAGTTTCTGATTCAGTAGGTCTGGGGTGAAACCCAATAATGTGCATGCCTAGCACTTTATCAGGTGATGATGATGGTGCTGCTGTGTGGATTACCATTTAATAAGGAATTTAGCAAGGTAATCAGTTGCCTGTCTTCTTCAGTTAAAGATACCACCAGTCTCTAAGAGTGAATTTCTTGGAGCGTCTTCATTTATCTTCCGAGTGAGAAAGAACCGCTTTCCCTTCTCTAAAAGGAAAGTTTTCCATAAGGCCATTGATACTTGCTTCCTAGTATTTTGCATCCTTTTACCTAGTTTTCTGTTTATATACATTGGGAATTGGAGAGCCTGTCTAGCGGATTCTTAATAAGCTCTGCAAACGTTATGTATTAGTTTACTAGAGCTTCTGTAACAGAGTACCACAGACTGAGTGGCTTAAACACAAAAATTATTTTCCCACACTTCCGGAGGCTAGATATCTGAGACTAAGGTGTCAGCAGAGCTGGTTCCTTCGAGAGGCTCTGAGGGAGAATCTGTTCCAGCCCTCCCTCCTAGCTTCCTGTGGTTTTCTGTCAATCTATGATACTACTTGTCCAGTAATAAGGATCAACCCAATTGCTGCCTTCATGTTTATGTGACTTTCTCTGTGTGCGTGTCTGTGTACAAATTTCCCCTTTTATAAAGACATCAATCATAGCAGCCCCTATTGTCTTAACAAATTGCACTCAAAGACCATATTCCCAAATAAGATGACATTCTCAGGTACTGATGTTTAGGGCTTCAATATATAAATTTGGGGAGGACATAATTCAACTCAAACAGAGTGTCATGTCCCCATGAATACCTGGCTTTCTATGAAATTGAAGTTGTTTGAAGATTCTACCCTCAGCTTGGATCTTCATCACCAGTTAGAAGCTACATGAATTGCTTTGCTCTACAGCCTTCTATGAATTAATGGCTGGAGGGAGGCGAAACCTTACTGAAAGCTATCTTGAGTCCAGTCTATAATGAACCATCCTGAATAACAGAGTGATGTTTGTCTTAAGGAAAGTATTCTCTCATTGCTCTTCTTTGGTTAGAATTACCCTGTTCATTACTGGTTGTCCATTTTTCCATATGATCGATATAATTATGTTGTCAACAACAATAATGACAAAAACATTTTAAAAGCTACAGCAACGGCCCGGTGCGGTACATCATGCCTGTAATCCCAGCTCTTTGGGAGGCTGAGGCAGGTGGATCACAAGGTCAGGAGTTCGAGACCATCCTGGCTAACATGGTGAAACCCCATCTCTACCAAAAATACAAAAAATTAGCCAGGCATGGTGGCATGCGCCTCTACAGGCTACTCGGGAGGCTGAGGCAGGAGAATCACTTGAACCTGGGAGGCGGAGGTTGCAGTGAGCGGAGATCTTACCACTGCACTCCAGCCTGGGCGACAGAGCAAGACTCAGTCTCAAAAACAAACAAACAAACAAAAAAGTACAGCAACACTTGTGATATTTAGATTTTGTAGCTTACTGTGGGAAATAACTGGAAAGTTTATGAAATTAAGTCTTGTTACTTAGTAATACAATATTTCTTTTCATTTTTTCAGGACTTCCCTCATCTTCCTCTGCAAGTATTTGTAATTTTATAAATATGGCTTCTGTCATATCTTGTGACGTCTATTCCTAAATATTTTATGTATGCAATATAATGGGTACAATCTTATTTTTATTAGCAACTTGTATAGTCATGACTCCTTTCAAAATAACTCTTCTTCTATTAGGTAAGTGATTTGATAAACCCACTTAGAAACTTATACATTAAGACATGTCTTTTGGTAGGTATGTGGGAATGTGAGCAGACAGAGCTGCTGTACAATGACATAGAAACATATTTGCTTGAGAAAGAAGGAATGATGAACTGAGACAGGTAATGTAGAAATGGAGCCTTGGTTGGCAAATAACCAAAAGTTGGATGTAATGGAGAAAAATATTACTTATTGGGGACTTACTACAGTGTGTGTTTGTGTCCTCTGAGAAAAAGACATAAGGATTAGGTTAGACATACTTGAGATTTGTTGAGAAAAAAGCTTTTAAGATAAAAAAAAAAAGTGGAAAGAACTAGAAATGGTGGATAGCACCTTCAGACAATGATACTGATCTGACATTTGTGAAAGAGAGGGAAGGAAGAAATGATTGGATAGGGAGAGTTTCGGAATGCAGTACAACTCTGAGAAAGTTTCCATCAAGCCGATATTAATGTTCTAGAAAGTACTGGGCTGATCATTAATATTCCCATTTGGCATGATATTATTTATATTCTAGATTTTTAAATATTGTTCTACTTTTTTTTCTTGCATTAAAAGTATAACATGATGGTACAGAGACTGCACTCTGAAATTTAGCAGACTCAAATTTATTTCCTAAATCTGACATTGAGCCAGCTGTTTTACCTTTTTATTCTTTACTTTTCTCATCTCTAAAATAAGAAAACTTGTAGTATCTACCTCATAAATGTTTATATGTATTGAATGGGAAAATGCGAGTAAAGCACGTAGCATCAGGCTCTACATTAGTGTCTCTTCCTCTTTTTGTTTTTCTGTTTTCTTTTTTTATTTTGAGCAGGAGTCTCACTCTGTTGCCCAGGCTGGAGTGCAGTGGTACAATCTGTGCTCATTGTAACCTCCACCTCCCAGGTTCAAGCAATTCTCCTGCCTCAGTCTCCCGAGTATCTGGGATTGCAGGTGCCCGCCACCATGCCTGGCTAAGTTTTTGTATTTTTAGTAGAGACAGGGTTTGACTGTGTTGGCCAGGTTGGTCTCGAATTCCTGACCTCGTGATCCACCTGCCTCGGCCTCCCAAAATGCTGGGATTACAAGCATGAGCCACCGCACCCGGCCTCTTCCTCTTGTTAAAAAAGGTACTTATCTTATCATGGGACCTTCACTCTCATGTCATCTAAACCTAGTTACATCCCAAATAACTCATCTCCAAATACCGTAACACTGGAGATTAAGACTTCAATGCAAAAATTTTAGGAGGACACAAGCATTCAGCCTACAATACTGCCAGTCATTATTATGTGAATATTTTATGTCATCACACACGCACACATGCATACACACACACCACACTTATGAAACCTTTGGACCAAAAGAATTTTTTTGAATTATAAAGTCGTTTTTATATATTATATACAATATATATCATATAACATAATGAAGTAATGTATATTTTATATAATTATATATCAAATAATCATTAAAACTTATTTGTAAATGGAATAAATATATCACAGATATGTATTACTGTTTCAAGTAATTGTACTTCTTTGGTGATAAATAAATACGGTAATAGCCCTTTATCCACAGTTTTGCTTTTTGTAGTTTCAGTTACCCACGGTCAACTATGGTCTGAAAAGAGGTGAGTACAGTGCAGTAAGATAGTGAGAGATAGGCCATATTCACATAGCTTTTGATATTATTATAATTGTTCTATTTTATGATCACTTATTGTTCTTAATCTCTTCCTGTGTCTAATTTAAAAATTAAACTTTATCATAGGTATATATGCAAAGAGCAAACATAGTACAGTATACACAGGGTTAAGTTAGTCTGCCATTTCAGAAACCTACGGGGGGTCTTGGAACTTATTCCCTGCGTGTAAGGGGGTACTACTGTGTATTTATATAAACTACTATTGGAACAGGAATAGCTTTTTAAAATCTTGTATTTTGTTTTGTAATCATACTAAGCTATTAATGTAAATATTAACATAGTCTAAATGTTTTTGATCTCATAAGGACATCAAATATTTTCCTCACAAACAGCAGCTAAAAGCAAAATTTTTGTCCATTATCATTATGTTGTAAGAAAATGGAGACTACAAGTATAATTTCATGTTATGCAGCATAAATTAAATGAAAAAACAATGTATCTTATGTTGGCATTAAACACATTAAACCGAGTTATTTGTAAACTGATAGATTTTATTCTTCACTATTCAAATAATGATGTTGTATACTTGAAACTTATGACAGAACTGGATCAGTATTTCCTTTAAATATTAAAGAGAACATAATTTTTTGCCGCATTTGATCCTGTTCATAAGTGGTTACTAAGAACGGTTTGTAAAGCTGCAAAATTCAGAGATAAAGACAATTTTCACACTGTGACTGGCATATTTGGCTATAAATCAAAATGCGGTGTACAAAGTTAGCTAAAAAACTAGACTAGAAATCAGGAGACACAAAGTTTAACCCTAACTCTGCTACTATATAGCCATAAAACTCTGTTTAAATGCCCTCATCTGTAATATAAATTGATTACTCGGGAGATCCCCAAAGACGTTACCAGCCATGATACTTTAGTACCTTAAGATTGTAAAATAATGGTTATTATTTTGTTAACTCAGCTGGTTAGGGCATAGTGTTAGTAAGGAAATATAGACTAATGGCTTTGATCATTCTTTAGACTTGTTAATATTACTGCTGAAGCATTTAATTCATTTGCCAAATATTTATAGGTCACCTATTACATGCTAAGTACTCCTTCAAGGTCTATGTATGAGTCACTGTTTCAGTGGAGAGAGAGAGAGAGAGAGAGAAAATGAGAATTCCATATTGCCGAGAAGCTTATATTACAGTGAAACAAAAGAGATAGTACTAAATTAAATAAGTTAAATAAACAACATTAAATACAAGTAAGTGTTAAGGAGAAATAAAAATGAAGGAAGAAGAAAAAGGGTGGCAGGAGGCCTGGAGATTGCAATTAAAGACAATGGCCAAGAAAGATGCTATTAACATGTTGATTTCATTTGAATGAGGAGCCACAGAAAATATGTCCAAGCCAAAATATATCTCTAAGAACATTAGGCAAAACAAAAAATGCAAACAAAGGTCTTGAAGTAAGAATGTTCCTGATTTTTTTT
>NW_016823028.1:119502-121292 GCF_001698545.2 Rhinopithecus bieti | reverse complement strand
AAGAATGGCAGTGTCTGAAGTTCTAGCCATAGCAATTAGGCAAGAGAAAGAAATAAAAGGCATCCAAATAAAAACAGAGGACGTTAAACTCTCTCTTTGCAGATGATATGATTCTATACCTAGATAATCCCATAATCTCTGCTCAGAGACTCCCAGATCTGATAAACATATTTAACAAAGGATCAGAAGAAAAAAATCAATGTACAAAAATTAGTAGCATTTCTATACACCAGTAATGTCCAAGCTGAGAGCCAAATTAAGAATGCAATACCATTCACAATAGCCACAGAAAGAATAAAATACATAGGGATATAGCTAATCAGGGAAGTGAACGATCTCTACAATGGGAATTACAAAACATTGCTGAAAGAAATCAGAAATAACACAAACAAATGGGAAGAACATTCCATGCTCATGGATAAGAAGAACCAATATTGTTAAAATTTACATCTTCAATGCTAGTCCTAGTCCTAGCAAACTAACAGTGATGTTTTTTCACAGAATCAGAAAAAAAATTCTAAAATTCATATGGGACCAAAAAAGAGTCTAAATACCCAAAACAATCCTAAGCATAAAGAACAAAGTCAGAGACATCACACTTCCTGACTTCAAACTATACAATGCTACAGTAACCAAAACAGCATGGTCCTGGTACCAAAACAGACATAGAGATCATCGAACAGAATAGAGAACACAGAAATAAGTCACACACTTACAACCATATCATCTTTGACAAGGTCAACAATTACAAGCAATGAGGAAAGGATTCCCTATTTAATAAATCATGCTGAGATAAATGGCTGACCATGTGCAGAAGATTCAACCTGGACCCCTTCCTTTCACCATATACAAAAATCAACTCAAGATGGATTAGATATTTAAATGTAAAACCTAAAACTATAAAACTCTGGAAGAAAACCTAGGAAATACCATCCTGAGCATTGGACTCTGGCAAAGATTTCGTGAGGAAGACTCTAAAAGCAATTGCAACAAAAACAAAAATTGACAAGTGGTACCTAATTAAAATGAAGACCTTCTGCACAGCAAAAGAATCTATCCACAGAATAAACAGATAACCTATAGAATGGGAGGAAATGTTAACAAACTGTACATCCAATAAAGGTCTAATATTCAGAATACATAAATAACTTAAAGAAATCCACAAGCAGAAACCAACCTCATGACAAAGTAGGAAAAGGACATGAACAGAAACTTATCAAAAAAGACAAACATGTAGCAAACAAGCACATGAAAAAATGATCAGCAACGCTAACCATTAGAGAAATGCAAATCAAAATCACAGTGAGATACCATCTGACACCAGCTAGAATAGCTGTGCTCAGTGAAATCAAAGAGGACACAAACAAATGGAAGAACATACCATGCTCATGGATAGGAAGAATCAATATCGTGAAAATGGCCATACCGCCCAAGGTTATTTATAGATTCAATGCCATCCCCATCAAGCTACCAATGAGTTTCTTCACAGAATTGGAAAAAACTGCTTTAAAGTTCATATGGAACCAAAAAAGAGCCCGCATTGCCAAGACAATCCTAAGTCAAAAGGACAAAGCTGGAGGCGTCACGCTACCTGACTTCAAACTATACTACAAGGCTACAGTAACCAAAACAGCATGGTACTGGTACCAAAACAGAGATATAGACCAATGGAACAGAACAGAGTCCTCAGAAATAATACCACACATCTACAGCCATCTGATCTTTGACAAACCTGAGAGAAACAAGAAATGGGGAAAGGATTCCCTATTTAATAAATGGTGCTGGGAAAA
>NW_016823028.1:97902-118362 GCF_001698545.2 Rhinopithecus bieti | reverse complement strand
AAAAAAAAAAAAAAAAAGGTAGTCCACCCAACAAAAAAAAAAAAAAAAAAAACAAAAAAGTAAAAAAAAAAAAAATGCTGGAGAGGTTGCAACAAACATGAAGACTTAAACACTGCTGATTGGATTGTAAATTAGCTTAACCACTACAGAAAGCAGTTCGGAGAATTCTCAAAGAACTTAAAACTCAACTACTATTCAACCAACTAATCCCATTACTGGGCTGTATTAGGGTTCTCTAGAAGGACAGAACTAATAAAGGGGAGTTTATTAAGTATTAACTCACGTGATCACAAGGTCCTACAATAGGCCATCTGTAAGCTGAGGAGGAAGAGCCTGTCCAAGTCCCAAAACTGAAAATACTGGAGTCCAATGTTTGAGGGCAGGAAGCATCCAGCATGGGAGAAAGATGTAGGCTGGAAGGCTAGGTCAGTCTAGCCTTTTCACGTTTTTCTGCCTGCTTTATATCCGCTGGCAGCTGATTAGATGTTTCCCACCTAAATTAAGGGTGGATCTGCTTTTCCCAGGCCACTAACTCGTATGTTGATCTCCTTTGGCAACATCCTCACAGACACACCCAGGATCAATACTTTGCATCCTTCAATCCAATCAAGTTGACACTCAATATTAACCATCACAAGTCCACCCCTTGTCAACTTGAAGCCATACACATCTCTTGAAATCATACATAATCTTCAAATGAAGAACATAATAAGGTCATAATTACATCTAATAATACAGCTATCATTCCTACAACTAGCAACGCACCAATCTCCAACCCAAATGCTATTAAATAAAGTTAATAATAATTAAATGCTGATATTAAGTCAATAAATCCTAAGATACATGCTAAAGAAAAAATGAAGTAAAATGAAGACATTTGCTTGTACAAATGGATACTTACACAAACATGTTTGTAACAAGAGGAGGGAATACTCATGGCAGTTACAGTTCTTGTTTCCGCAACTGGTCACATGATTATAGCTGGTGTTGGTGACTGCCTTCTTCTACTACCCATTCTGTATCCCATTTGCCTTCAGTAAACACCTAAGCAGGTCATGTTTTGTTGTTTGTTTGTTTGTTGTTTTGTTTTGTTTTCCTGGTGGAGTGAGGCAAACCTTCATTCCTAAAGAGTCTGGGTCATTTGTAGTCCTACCTGGATTTGGCTGTTGTAGTTTTTCATTGACCTTACACGGGGCATGGTAATACTAAGAGATGCCTTACTAGATCTCCTGTATTCCCTGCATATTCTTCCTTACCTCTGTTGTGGAGGAGTAGACTGAATTCATCTTGATAGTCCGGGTCAATCACCCCAGCTAACACTGTAACTCCCTTCTTAGCCTGTTGACTTAAAGGTAGAAGGAGCCCAATGTGTGCAGGTGGCAATCTTAACTTCCAGTTTAATGGAATTGTTGTTGTGTCTCCTGGTGGCAGTGTTCTTTCCTTTGGAACTAAGACCTCTAGGCAAGTAGAACATAATGTAGCAAAAACAGGAAGCAAAAATTTTGCTAGTGGATTACTAGGGGTGATGGTGAGTGGTGCCACTTCCACTTCCACCCCTTGATTCCTGGCTATGGGAAAAACAGTACAATGTATTGGATGCTAATCCAGAGCATACAGGGCCTTCTGGAGAACTTTGCCCCAGCCCTGCAAAGTATTGTCACCTAGTTGGCATTGTAATTGTGACTTCAAAAGGCCATTCCACCATTCTATCAATCCAGCTGCTTCAGGATGATAGGGAACATGGTAAGACCAGTGAATTCCATGAGCATAAGTCCACTACCGCACTTCTTTAGCCATAGGGTGAGTGCCTTAGTCAGAAGCAATGCTGTGTGGACTACCATGATGGTGGATAAGGCATTCCATGATTCCACAGATGGTAGTCTTGGCAGAAGCGTTGTATCCAGGATAGGCAAACCCATATCTGGAGTAAGTGTCTATTCCAGTGAGGACAAACCTCTGCTCTTTCCATAACGAAAGAGGATAATCAACATGCCACTAAGCAGCTGGCTGATCACCCCGAGGAATGGTGCCATATCGAGGGCTCAGTGACGGTCTCTGCTGGTGGTGAATTGGGCACTCAGCAGTGACCATAGCCAGGTCAGCCTTGGTGAGTTGGAAGTCCATGTTGCTGAGCCCATGAGTAACCATCCCTGCCACCATGGCCACTTTTTTCATGGCCCCATTGGATGATGACAGGCATGGTGGGGAAAAGAGGCTGAATGGTGTCCACAGAATGGGTCATCCTATCCACTTGATCGTTAAAATCCTCCTCTGCTGAGGTCACCCATTGGTGAGCACTCACACGGGAATACAAATATCTTCACAATTTTTGACCACTCAGCGAGGTCCATCCACATACTTCTTCCCCAAATTTTTTTGTCACCAATTTTCCAATCACGCTTTTTCCAAGTCCCTAACCATCCAGCAAAACCATGAAACCATTGGCTACAGCCCATGAATCAGTATATAATCGCGCATCTGGCCATTTCTTCTTCCATGCAAAGTTCACAATCAGGTGCACTGATCGAAGTTCTGCCATTATGAAAAGAGAATTATACAATGTATAAAATAGACAAAATTAATATTCTTGGGGAGATTCAGTGACTATTACATTAAAAAACCAAATTGATATGAAAAAGTAAATAATTTCTTAAAAATTTAAAATGCAATTGTCAAAACTGAAAATAAGTCTTTAGATAAGATAAATATCAAAATTGATCACAGCTGAAGATGTAATTAGTGATAGACTCCTAAGATTAATATTATTTCTTTTTTGTGTATTAGGTTTCAGAATGTAATTTGATGACATTTTTTATTTAAGATGTTCTACATAACATATATAAAATGAGTGACTTAAAAACAATTTTACTAAGGTATAAATGACATGTAAAAGGCTATACAGATTTAATGTATACAACTCTGTGAGTTTAGGCATAAGTATACACTTGTGAAATCATCACAATCATCAAAGCCATGAACACATCTACCTCCTCCCACAGATTGTACCTGTCTCGTACATTTTTTTTTCAGTAAAAACACCATGTCTTAGTCAGCGTGTGCTGCTAAGGCAAAATACTTTAAACTTGGTAATTTGGTAACCATAGACATTTATTGCTCATATTTCTGGAGCTAGGAAATACAAGATCAATATGCCAGCAAATTCGGTGTATGGTGAGTGTCTGTTCTTATAGATTGTGCCTTCTTCATGTGTCTTCACATGGTGGAAGGGGCAAAGGAGGCTCTCTTGTATCTCTTTTATAGGGCTACTAATTCCATTCAAGAGGTCTCTACCCTCCTGACCTAATCACCTCCAAGATCCCCAACCTCCTAATAAAATTGCACTGGGGATTAGGTATCACTATATGAATTTTTGGAAAGCATAATTTTTCTCACCATAGTATCTCATCCTTGACCCCACAAAATGCATGCACTTCTCACATACAAAATACGTTTATTGCATCCCAGTATCCCCAGAAGTCTTATCTCATTTCAGCATCAACTCAAAATTCTAGTCCAGCATCTCATCTAAATATCATCTAAATCACATATGGTTGAGGCTCAAGGTACAGTTGATTTTGAAGCAAATTGCTCTCCAGCTATGACCCTGAGAAATCAAACAAGTTTTGTGCTTCCAAACTACAATGGTGTGGCAAGAATGGGACAAACATTCCCATTCCCAAAGAAAGAAGTAGGAAGAAAGAAAGAGCTGGTCCCAAGTAATTCCAACACCCATCAGGGTAAACAATCAACATTGAATATTAGGCCTTAAGAATAATCTTTATTTTTACAATGCCCCACCTTCCAGACACACTGGGCCAGAGATTGGGCCCCCAAGGTTCTAAGTGGCCCCACCTCCATGGATTTGCTAGGTACAGCCCATGTTGAAGCTTTCACAGGTTGGAGTCAAGTGACTGCACCTTTCCTAGGCTGGACTTGCAAGCTCTTGCAAGTTCTGGGATCTCAGAAGTGGCTTCACCCAATGGCTCTACTAAGCACTGCCCTTGCGTGGGATTTCTGCAGTGGCCCCCATGCCTATGGCAATCCTCTACCTGGGCACTAGGGCATCCTTAGAAATCTAGATGAAGGTAGCCATTGTCCCACAGCTCTTGCACTCTGTGAGCCTGCAAACATAGCACTGCATGGATGCCATCAAACTTTACCACTTGTACCCTTTAGAAGGGTGGCCTAAGGTGCACCTTGTCTGGCTTGTGCCATAGATGGGGCAGCCAAGTAGTGCTGCAACAGAATACAGGGAGAAGAGCCTTGAAATTGTTTTGCATCAAAAGCCCTGGCATTCTGAGACAATAATGGGCAGGGAAGCCCTGGAGATGTCTGAAGTACCTTTGAGATCATTTTTCCATTTTCTTGATGAATGACACCTGACTTCTGCCCATCCATACTAATCTCATGAAATGTCCACTTGGCGGTAACCTTGGTGTTCTCTCCCAAGCACACTTATTCATTCTTTACAACATGGTTCTGCTTTCCTTGTGATTACAAATTCCAACTTTAATTTTAATTCTTTCTCAGATTACACTGTTAGTAGTCAAGAGAAGCCAGGTCATGCCCTCAACATTTTGATTACTTTTTTTTCTGCCAAATATTCTATTTCATTGTCCAGAAGTTCTACCGTTCGCAAAACACTAGGACATGAACACAATTCAGCCAAGTTATTTGCCACTTTATAAAAAGAATAGCTTTCCACCAGTTTCTAATAGCATGACACTCATTTCCAACTGTGTCCTCATCACAATGTCCTTTACCATTAATATTTCTGCTAACATTAGATTCATAACATCTTAGGTAATCTCTAAGAAGATTGAGACTATCTCTACAGACCCTCTTCTTCTTAGGCCTCATTGAAATTGCCCTTTATGATATGTTCAGGGCAATGCAGGCTTTTTTTCCGGCATGCACTTTAAAACTCTTCTACTTCTACCGATTATCCAATTTCAAAGCCCGTTCTACTTTTTTAAGGTATTTTATATAGCAGCAACCACTCCTGGTATGAATTTCTTTCTTTGGGCTGCTATAACAAAATACCTTAGACTTGGTAATTTATAAACAATACAGATTTATTTCTCACAGTTCTGAGGGTGGGAAAGTACAGGATCAAGGTGCCAGCAGATTCAATGTCTGGTGAAGGCCTATTTATCAGAGATGATGACTTCCTGTAGAACGTGGCAGAAGAGGTGAAAAAGCTCCCTCTTGCCACTTTGATAAGAACACTAATTCCATTCATGAGGGCTTTGCCTTCACGTTCTAAACGCTTTCCAAAGGCCCTAACTCTTAATAATATTGCACTGGGAATTAGGTATCAGCATATAAATTTTGGTGGAACACAAACATTCAGACTGTAGCATATCATATCAGAACATAATATTTTAATATAAAATCTACTCTCTTAGCAAATTTTAAGCATGTATTAAAGTATTTGTAGTTGTAGGCACCGGGGTGTATAGTCTATTTCCAGAACTTATTTATCTTGTGTAAGTAAAGCTTTACATGCTTTGTCATCCATATTTCCCCCTTTAGCCTGCTCTAGGCAACAACCATTCTACTTTTATGAGTTTGTCTATTTCAGCTCTCACATATGAGTGGAATCACACAGTATTTGTCTTTACATGTTTGGCTTATTTCACTTAGTACAATATGCTTCAGGTTGATCTGTGTTGTCAAAAATGGCAGGATTTCTTTTCTTTTGTAAGGCTAAATTATATACCAGTATGTATTTATCACACTTTCCATATCCATTTGTCCACTGATAAAAATTTAGGTTATTGCCATATCTTGGTTATTGTGAACAATGCTTCAGTGAGTTCTGGAGTGCAGGTGTCTCTTCAAGATCCTGTTTTCAGTTCCTTTGGATAAATATATATAAGTGGGATTTCTGGTGTTGTCAAAAAACACCACCAGGATGACAAATTGGAGAAAAAAGAGCTTCGTTGGTGATACCAGTTTATAAACTAGAAAGAGACAGCCTCTGGCACGTGACAAATGTGCTGTCTTCTAGAAGAGAGAAAAACAGGTTTGGTTTTATGCCTCACAGGGCCTGTATCACATAATTAGTTCATGCAATTAAACAGGTTTTGGGGAAAAGCTATACATATATGAGGGGAGCTAAGCGTATGCACAAAGGTCAAGCATTTATATAACATATATCCTGTGTTCATTTTGGAGAAGGGTTGTATCATTAAAATGAGGTAGAACTTGGCTCTTTATGTCAAAAGGTGAGCTATAGGACACAAAGACATTTTGTGCACAGCCTCTATAAGCTGACTGAAAGTATCTTAAATTCTGTAATTAAAGTCTGATCACAAATTATATTACAAAACTTGTAATTGCTTATCAGGAAAGAATGTTTGTAAGACTGGCCCTCTGTCCAATCAGTTGCAGTGGTCTGGATTGTAAATCAGAGTTAAGAGTGGTCTGAAAATTTGACTGATAGCTACTATTGTTAGGGAGTTTAGCAAAAGTGTGTTTTTTTCTTGTTGCAGTAGGAATTTTAAAATGCGCTGGGCCAGTCAGCCCTGAACCCTCAACCCATAGATACCTTTGTTTCCTTAACCTTAGAGTCCATCTTGTCTAATATAAGGGATCAAATTAGATAGTAAACTATTTTTTACTGTTTTGAGGAACCTCCATACTGTTTACTATAATGACTACCAAATTACATTCCCACCAACAGTGTGTAAGGGGATTTTTTTCCTACATATCCAAACTAACACTTGTTATTTTTTGTTGTTGTTTTTTAAATAGCCATCCTGACAGGTGAGACATAATATCTCATTTTGGTTTTTATTGCATTTCCTGGATGATTCGTGATATTGAGCACCTTTTCATATATCTGTTGACTATCTGTATGTTTTATTTAAATAAATGCTCATTAAATGCCGTTGTCTACCTTTTGATCAGGTTATTAGTTATTTTCCTATTTAATTGTAGGAGTTTCTTATATATTTTGGATATTAACCTCTCATCAGATATGTGGTTTTCAAATATTTTCTCCCATTTTGTAGGTCACCTTTTCACTTTGTTGAATGTTTCATTTGCTATGCAAAAGCATTTTAGTGTGATGTAATTCCACCACTTTCTATTTTACTTTTCTTGACTGTGCTTTTGGGGTCATATATAAAAATTGTTAACAATACCAATGTTAAGAAGCTTTTTTCTTGTTTTTTCTCCTGGTAGTTTTATGGTTTCAGGCCTTTTGTGTATGTCTGCAAACCATTTTGAGTTGTATAATGTAAGACAAAGTTCCAAGTTCATTCTTTTACATGTAAATAAAACAGGTAGATATCCAGTTTTCCCAAAACCATTTATTGAAGAGACTATACTTTCCTTTTTATTGGGTACAAGTTAGTTGACCATACATGTATGGGTTTATTTCTGGGCTTTCTCTTCTGTTCCACAGGTATATGTGTCTATTTTTATGCCAATACCATGCTGTTTTGATTACTCCAGTTTTGTAATATAATTTGTGATCAGCAAGTAAGATGCCTCCAGCTTTCTCTTTCTTGCTCGTGATGCTTAAAGCTGGTAGGGAGTTAGATATCAAGATAGAGGAACAGGACTTTCCTATGCTCAAACCTCTACACAAACATTACTGAAACAACTACCCACTCATGACAGTAACTTTATAAGAACTCAGGAATGTAGATGAGAGTTTTTAGCATGTGGGTAAAGCACAGAAATAAGAGTAGACACATTGAAGAGGGTAGAAAAGACAGTTTCACATTACTCTTATCACCCCTATCCCAACTCTGGGTAGAGCAGCCTAGAGAGAGACACTCTTTTCTCGGGAGAGGGGGAGGTAAATGATGACTAGACGTTACCTTGGATCCCAACGCCAGTTCTGCCCTAGTAAAATCCAGAGCCAGGCAGGCCCCTATGGCCCCTCATTCCTGGATGATACCCACAGACTGAGCCTCCAGGCCAACCTTAATTCCAAGTCAGCCCCCTCATCCCCAGGCTCCAATCTGACCTCACAGTCTCAGGCACTACAAGGCCTGACCCACTGCCAGGTGGGCCCCAGTAGTCCCAGGCTCCAATTCAGCCACAGTATCAATGCAGCCTTCATGGCCCCAGGCTTCAGAATTTCTCTAGCACCAGATTGGTCCCTATAGCCCTAGACTCAAGGTCAGCATCTACAGACAAAGCCTCTAGACACATCTCCATGCTAGTCCAGCCTCTGCAACCCAAGAATCCAAGCTACCCCATAGACTTAGCCTCCAGGCCAGCCCCAGCCACTAGGCCAGGTCCCACAGACTCAGGATTTATGTTTATCCCAGTAGACTCAAGTGCCAAGGTGACTCCTGTGAACTGAGCCTCTAGGGACAACCCTGCAGACACATGCTATAGGCCAGCCCCCATGGATCCATGACACAGGCTTATTCTATCACTTGGTTTGCACCTGCAGCCTAAGGGTCAAAGCCCACCCCAGCACCAAGTCATGCCCCGTGGACCCAGGCTTCAGATTGGCCTCTCAGATATAGACTCCAGAACTGCCATTGTGGCTGTGGAACCAGGCCCCAGTCCCACTCCTGCAGAACCAATCCACAGGTTCACCCCAGTGGTTCCAAGCTCCAGGCCCAACTATGTGGACTCAGGTACCAGGTAACAGGCTTGCCCACCTGCTAATCCAGGAACTGGATCAACCTTCTTGAGGACTTTAGTAGCAGCCCCTTCCACAGACCATCCCAGAGTTCCTGTCCCATATCACTAGACAGGCTATTGAAGAGCTTTCTTGGACAAAGCCAGTCTGCAAAGACTGGAATTAATCCCTACTTCTTCAAATGCACAGAAACTGAGTACAATACTGCTAGTATTTTGCTGAAGAGTTTTGCATCTATGTGTATCAGAGATATTGGCCTGATTTTTTTTTTTTTTTTTTTTTTTTTTTTTTTTTTTTTTCTTTTTTTTTTGATATGTCTCTGTCTGGTTTTGGTATCAGGGTAATGCTGGCCTTGTCAAAGGAATTTGAATCGTATTCTCTCTTCCTCGATTTTTTCATAGAGTTTGAGGATTGGCATTAGTTGTTCTTTAAATGGTTGGTAGAATTCAACAGTAAAGCCATCAGGTTCTGGGCTTTTCTTTTATGGGGAACTTTTTATTACTGATTCAACCTTCTAATTTGTTATTGGGTCTATTCAGATTATCCATTTCTTTATGATTCCAGGTTGGTAGGTTCTATGTTCCTAAGAATTTATACATTTATTCTAAGATATTCAATTTGTTGGCATATAATTTTTTTACATTAGGCTCTTATCGTTCTTTCTGTAGTATCAGTTCTGAAAGGAAAATAATTATTGGGGCCCTGAAATCACTAAGCTAAAGGGAAAAGTCAAGCTGGGAACTGCTTAGAGCAAACCTGCCACCCATTCTATTTAAAGTCACCTCTCTGTTCACTGAGATTCATGCATATCTGATTGCCTCCTTTGGAAAAGCTAATCAGAAACTCAAAATAATGCAGCCATTTGTCTCTTATCAACCTATGACTTGGAAACCCCCTTCCCACTTCAACTTGTCCCACCTTTGCTTTGAGTTGTCCCGCCTTTTCCAGACCGAACCAATGTTCATCTTACATGTGTTGATTGATGTCTCATGTCTCCCTCAAATGTATAAAGCCAAAAAGCTCCGACCCTCTTGGGCACATATCATCAGGACCTCCTGAAGCTGGGTCATGGGTGCATGTCCTCAACCTTGGTAAAATAAACTTTCTAAATTAACTGAGACCTGTCACAGATTTTTTGGGGTTTACACGGTCATAATGTCTCTTCATTTATAAATTTATTAGAGTTTTCTCTTTTTTTCCCTTAATCTACCTAAAGGTCTGTCAATTTTGTTCCTCTTCTTAAAAAACCAACTCTTGGTTCCGTTAATCTTTTTGACTGTGTTTTAGCATCTATTTTATTTATTTTAGCTTTCATCATTATTTCCTTCTTTCTTCTGAACTTGGGCTTAGTTTGTTCTTCGTTTTCTCTACATTGAGATATAGTGTTAGGTTCTTTGAGATCTTTCTTTTTTTATTGATGTAGGTATTTATTGTCATAAACATCCATGTTAAGATGATGTCTGCTGCATCCCATAAATTTTGTTATGTTGTGTATACATTTTATCTATCTTAAGATATTTTAAATTTTCCTCTTAATTCCTCCCATGACTCATTGGTTGCTCAGGATCATGTTGTTTAATTCTATGTCTTTATCATTTTTCTAAAATTCTTCCTGTTACTGATTTCAAATTTTATACCATTGTGACCAGAAAATATATTCAATATTATTTCAATTGTCCTAAGTTTGTTCAGACCGTTTTGGGGACTTGACACATGATCAATTCTGAAGAAGGTTCCTTGTGCACTTGAGTAGAATGTGTATTCTGTTTGTGTTGGATATAATGTCCTGCGTATGTCTGTTAAGATCATTTTGTCTAAAGTGTTACTTAAGTCCATTGTTTCCTTACTGCTTTTCTGTCTGCATGATCTGTCCATTGCTGAAAGTGAGGTGTTCAAGTCTCTTACTATTATTCTATTATAGTCTATCTCTCCCTTCAAATCTATTAATATTTGTTTACAAATTTAGATGCCCCAATATTTGGTGTACATTTGCTTATAATTGTTATGTCAGCTAGCGGTGTATGTCAGGTAGTTGAGAGATCTGCAGGTGAGACATTCCATAAAGCTTATTAGTGGGACTCTTGGCAAACTTTGTGAGCTAGCCAGTAGCATCTGCATCTGTTTATTGAGATGTGGACACAGGATGCTGTGAGTGCCCTCCCCTTTCTCTATTCCTGACTGCTCCAAAATGATTCAGTTTTGCTGATTTCCTCACTGTTGTGGGTGGAATGAGACAGAAGTGAGTTTCCTGGGCAGTGTCTTGCAAGGCTTGGGAAGCCAGGTGCTCATTTCTCTCTCACTTTTCTCCATGGTAGAAATTACAGGCTGAAGGGTTCTTTCTTGGCTCTGAGCTATGCTCTTTTGGAGGAGGAGTTATACAGGTAAAGTGAAACTGTTTTACTTGCCCTCTTCTTGAATATTTTGCTCCATTGATGCTAGAATGTCTCCACTGGACTCCCAGGCTCACATAAAGGTATTCTAGTCCTTGAGTATTTGTTTAAATTTGTGTTTCTGTTAGGGGTTTAAGGGCTGAAAACTTCTGTTCTGCCATCCTGCTGATGTCATTCTCCTAGATTAATGTCATTCTGAACTCAGTGTCAAAAAACATGGATTTAAAATATAAGAAAAAAAATACTAGACAGAGAAGACACATGAAGAAGTTCTAAAGTATGTGAATGCGGAGTTTTCAAAATACACAATTGAAAGAATGGGAAGGAGAAAAAAATTTTCAGAGCTGAAAAACATTGTGTTGAAAAGACTATTAGTTATTAAGCTTCTTAAAGTTCACACCAAAGCACAAACATTCGCAAAGAATACCTAGGTATGTGTGAGTAAAATTTTAGAATCCCAAGAATGCAGGGTTGAAGAGATAGAAAAGCAACTTACAAAAGAGCCTCTTTCTGATAATTTGTCATCTCATACTGTTTCCAGCTACGCTGGGTTTTTGTGCTTACTGCTTGGAATTATTTAACAGTATCTCCTCATATGACTGGTTCATTCTCGTCTTTCAGGTTGCAGAGTAAATGTCACTTTCCCAGAGAGCCTTTCTTCTAACCTTCCTCAGTAAATAGGCTGCCTATTCTCTGTTTTAAAAAAGCTATTTAGTTCCTTTTAGTACTTACCAAAATTAAAATTATTTTATTTTGTCTACTTATTTATTTTTTCTGTCTCTTGCAGTAGAATATATGTTCCATGGGGAGTAGGTATAACAATCATGTATGTAGTATTTTTCCTACCACAGAGCAAGTGTTTTGTTTATATCTGTGGAATGGGCAGAAGAAGAATCAGATGGATGTCAGACTTTTCTTTGACTACACTGAATGCTACATTTCATTAAGCAATGTCTTTCTCTCATTTGTTCAACAAATATTTAGAGAGTTCCTACTGTATTCCAGGTACTGTACTTGGCACTGGTAATATAAAATATGCTCTGTGTGCTTTGTCTTCTGCCATGAAAGTCAGTGATATTGCACTTTACTGCAGGGAATTCTCTAACTGCTTGGGCCTAAGTCACATCTACTCTGACTGAATATTTTAGTCAATGTTTACCTTCATGGGGTCTTTAATTTCTTTGTAGTTACAAATATATGTGTGTGTGTGTGTGTGTGTGTGTGTGTGTGTATCATTTATTTAATTTTTTTCAATTCATACCTGAGATAAAATTGCTTAAATTTAAGTTTTTAAAGAAACATGAGAGCCTGGAAAAAATATTACACTACAGATAAGCTTTATTGAATCTTCTTGGTGTTTATTCTCATGCATGTAACTGAGACCATCTGGAAAAACCATGCTTATTCTGCGGAGTTCTGCATAATTCCAAGGTCATTAAATCCAAGTCATTTCACCATGCAGGCATCACAATACAAAAATAATCATCCAAAACACGGGCATTCTTAATCAAGCTTTGGCTTTGAACTGCTTGTGACTTACTTTTGATCCCACTTTCTTCTTACTTCATGATTTTTCTATCACACATTACCAATTACCAGAAAGGAATCCTGATTGAGTGAAAGTGTTCTTGGATCTCACACAAGGAAGAATGTGTAGTGAGCATGCAAAGTAAAGTGAAAGCAAGTTTATTGGAGAAGTAAATAAAGAATGGCTACCCTATTGACAGAACAGAGCGTTCCTGAAAGCACGAGGGTGAATGCATCCACCATAGGTGCACCGCTTGTTTATATATGAGATAAAGCAAAAAATAACCATGGGGCAGGTGTGCTCTACTTCAAGAGCTTGTGACAAAAGATGGTTCATCTTTGTGTAACCACTGACTTTCACAATAACCTATATTATTATATATGTTTTGGAGAGAGGGCCTCCTCTGTTGCCCAGGTTGGAGTGTAGTAGTGCCATCAGGGCTCCTGCAGCCTCAACCTCCGCAGGTTCAGGTGATCTTCCCACTTTAGCCTCCTGAGTAGCTGGCACTAGAGGTACATAGTAGCATGCCCAGCTAATTTTTGTAATTTTTATAGAAATAGGATTTTGCCATGTTGCCCAGCCTGGTCTCAAACTCTTGGGATCAAGAGATGTGCCCGTCTTGGCCTCCCAAAGTGCTGGGATTACAGGCATGTGCCACCACACCAACTATATTATCTTTAAAGCAAAACTTTTCTTGAACAAAGAATGTTTTTGTCCTTAAGATATCAAGACATCAGGCCATTTTCTGGTCTGTTAAGTCCTAGCTCTGTTTAGTAAACATTATTAATCTGTTCCCTTTACCATAAACATCTTGTGACTAAGAATGACTAGCCTCCTGGGAATGCAGCTCAGTAGGTCTTAGCCTCATTTTACTCAGCTCCTGTTCAAGATGGAGTCACTCTGCTTCAAATGTCTCTTATGTATATAATCATTTGGCCTCCTTCTGCAACCTCATGTCTCCCTATATCAGGCATATTTACTACTGTGTTTCTGGTCATAACCTCCTATTGCTTCTTTACAGTATTCTCTCTCCGTGGATCTGTGTGACCTTAGGCTTTTTTGAAAACATCATGTCTGATCTTTCCTTTACTGTATACAGGCCTCTGTATATATTTGGTGTTCAGAGAGTTGGCCCCAGTCGTGTGAGTATAAAGCAGGTATATTTCAAACATTTATTGAGTAAAAGAAATCCTTTTAAATTGGAAAGCCCAGTATTTTGGTAAGGGGGTAGTTTGAGGATGAAGGACAATTTACTGGCACTCTTCTTGACTTACCCTTTGGGTGGTATCTAGTTGTGGAAACCTGGTCCAGCCAGCTGGCCCAGGGAAATATTCTCTAGTGTAGTTTTATTAGTCTGTTCTTGCATTGCTATAAATAACTACCTGAGACTGGGTAATTTTTAAAGAAAAATTTAATTGGCTCACAGTTCCACAGACTCTACAAGAAGCATGGCTGGGGAGGACTCAGGAAACTTAAAATCATAGTTGAAGGTGAAAAGAAAAGAGGAATGTCTTACATGGCTGGAATAGGAGGAAGAGAAAGGAGGGGAGGGTGGTGCTACACACTTTTAAACAACCAGATTTAATGAGAACTTTATCACGAGACAGCACTAGAGTGATGATGCTAAACCATTCGAAACCACCCTTACAATCCAATCACCTCCCACAAGGCTCCTCCTCCAAAACTGGGGATTACAATTTGACATGAGATTTGGGAGGGGACAGAGACAAATCACATCATTCTGGTCCTGACCCCTCCAAAATCTCATGTCCTTCTCACATTTTAAAACACAATAATGCCTTCCCAACAGTCCCCCAAAGCCTTAACTCATTCCAGCATGAACTCAAAAGTCCAAGTCTGAAGTCTCATCTGAGACAAGGCAAGTCCCTTCTGCCTATGAGCCTGTAAAATCAAAAGCAAGTTAGTTACTTTAAAGATACAATGGCGGTACAAGCATTGGATAAATATACCTATTCCAAGAGGGATAAATCAGCCAAAACAAAGGAGTTCCAAGCCCATGCAATTCAAAAACCCAACAGGCAGTCATTAAATCTTAAAGCTCCAAAATAATTGTCTTTGACCCATGTCTCACATCCAGACCACACTAATGCAAGGGGTGGGCTCCCAAGGCCTTGGAAGGCTCCACCCCAATGGCTCTGCAGGGCTGCAGGGCTCTGTAATGGCTGCTTTTACAGGCTGTTGTTGAGTGTCTGTGCCCTTTGCAGGCACAGGGTGCAAGCTGTTGGTGGATCTACCATTTGGGGGTCTGGAGGATGGTGGACTTCTTTTCACAACTCCACTAGGCAGTGCCCTAGTGATGACTTTGTGTGAGGGCTGTGAACCCACATTTTTCCTCCACACTGCCCTAGTAGAAGTTCTCCATGAAGGCTCTGCTCCTGCAACAGACTTCTGCCTGGACATCCAGATGTTTCCATATGTCTTCTGAAATGTAAGTGGAGGCTCCCAAGCCTCATGTCTTGCCTTCTGCACACCAACAGGCCCAACACCACATAGAAACCACCAAGTCTTGGGGTTTGCACCATCTGAAACAATGGCCTAAGTTGTATCTTGGCCCCTTTTAGCCAGGGCTGGAGCTGGAGTGGCTGGTACACAGGGCATTATGTCCTAAGGCTGCACAGAGCAACAGGGTTCTGGGCCTGGCCCATGAAACCATTTTTCCCTCCTAGGCCTCCAGGTCTGTGATGGGAGTGGATGCCATGAAGGTCTCTGAAATGTCTTGGAGGCATTTTCCCCATTGTCTTGGCTAGGAACATTTGTCTCCTCATCTCCTCTTTACTTATACAAATTTCTGAAGACTTCTTGAATTCCTCCCAGAAAATGGGTTTTCTTTTACCACATGGTCAGGCTGAAAAAATTTTAAATTGTATCCTCTGCTTCCCTTTTCAGTATAAGTTCCATTTTCAGATATTCTCTCTGCACACACATATGAGCATATGCTGTTAGAAGAAGCCAGGTCTTGCGATAGTTTGCTGAGAGTGATGGTTTCCAGCTGCTTCCATGTCCCTACCAAGGACATGAACTCATCCTTTTTTATGGCTGCATAGTATTCCATGGTGTATATGTTTCTTAATCCAGCCTGTCACTGGTGGACATTTGGTTTGATTCCAAGTCTTTACTGTTGTGAATGGTGCCGCAATAAACATACATGTGCATGTGTCTTTATAGCAGCATGATTTATAACCCTTTGGGTATATACCCAGTACAAACCTGCACGTTGTGCACATGTACCCTAGAACTTAAAGTATAAAAAAAAAAAAAAGAAGCCAGGTCACACATCTTGAATGCTTTGTTGCTTCGATATTTCTTCTGTCAGATACCCTAAATCACCTCTCTCAAGTTCAAGGTTCCACAGATCTCTAAAGGAAGAGCACAATACTGCCAGTCTCTTTGCTAAAGAATAACAAGAGTAGCCTTAACTTCAGTTCCCAAAAAGTTTCTCATCTCCATCTGAGACCACCTCAGCCTGGACTTTATTTTTCATATTGCTATCAGCATTTTGGTTAAAGCCATTCAATAAATCTTTAGGAAGTTCCAAATTTTCCCACATCTTTCTGTCTACTGAGCCCTCCAAGTCTAGGAAGTTCCAAACTTTTTATCATCTTCCTGTCTTCTTCTGAGCCCTCCAAACTGTTCCAACCTCTTCCTGTTACCCAGTTCCAAAGTAAGTTCCTCACTTTCAGGTTATCTTTATAGCAGTGTTCTGCTCCCAGTAACAATTTTATATATTAGTCTCTTCTCACGTTCCTATAAAGAACTACCTGAGACTGGGTCATTTAGAAATAAAAGAGGTTTAATGGACTCATGTTTCCATAAGCTGTACAGGAAGCATGACTGGGGTGGCCTCAGGAAACTTACAATCATGGTAGAAGATGAAGAAGAAGGAGGCACATCTTACATGGCCAGAACAGAAGGGAAAGAAAGAGAGAGGGAGATACCACACACTTTTAAACAACCATATCTCTTGAGAACTCTATTATGAGACAGCACTAGGGTGATGATGCTAAACCATTAGAAACCATCTCTGAGTTCCAGTCACCTCCCATGAGGACCCTCCTCCAAAATTGAGAATTATATTTCAACATGACATTTTGGTGGGGACACAGAGCCAAACCGTGTCAGTAGTATATAAACACAATCTTTCACTGCCTCAGGAAAAGGCTTGATTTTGATTTTCAGTAAGAAACAGTAAGGCTCTAAATCATAGCAGCAGGCTTTGACAGGTCAAGATCTCAGTAACACAAACTGCTATCACATGAGTCGTGGTTCTCAGTTAATTAAACTAAAAAACAAACAAACAAACACAAAAAAAACAAAAAACAAAAAAACAACTATTTCTCATTTTTACTCTTCATTCAAGATGCTCCCTTTTACAGCTGGCCGTTCTTATTTCTGAGTTTTGAACTTTTGAGTTATCTTTGGCTTTTCTCTCAACTTTCTCCTTCCCATACTCCATTAATCATAGCACATTAAGTTATGTCAGTTATTTATAGTATGTGTGTTGGAACATGTACTCTCCTGTCTGATGCTCTTGCCACTTCTCTAGCCTCAGCCCTCTTCACACTAGATTTTTCCCTGCTTCATGGCTCTGCTCATTCTACCTGGAATTTTTTTGTCCTATTAATTATATGTATATATATTTTTTCATTTAAGCATCCACTACCCTAGGTAAGAATACAGAGGCTTCTTTAGTTTTTATTCCAAGTTTTAATTCAATCTGGCATTAAAGGATTTCTCTCAACTGGATCTATCTTACTTGTATTTTATCCTATTATAATAACATAATATGGAGTTCAAGCATCAAATGGCCTGGGTTAAAATAACAGCTCTGTTATTTATTAGCTGTGTGAAATTGAGACATTTACGGAACTTGTAAATGCTTTGGTTTCCTTGTTTGAAAAATTAGTATAGAAATATAGTGTACCACTATTGTGAAGAATAAATTGATACCTAAAAGCATCCCAGTGCATAATACATGGTAAATTTTTAATAGATGATAATGATGGTGATGCCGTTTAGGTTATTCTTGTTCAGATAGCTATGCTTTTATATTCATTACTTGTTTTTTGACTTGTCATTTTAGTTTTTAAAAAAATTATCTATTTTGCCATTGATTTTCAAGGAAAAGAATATTGCCCTGTTTCTGCTACATCCCTCAGCAGGCTCAGATGCCTTTGGCACTCCTGGAGGGTAGTTTTGGCAATAAATAGCTGTCACACTAGTATTTGTCACTCTAATCTTTCTGGTTAATAAAATTGTTATATTAGATCATTGTTTGCTGCTGGTCCCTAACATACCAGTTTATAGAGAAAGCTATTTACTGACATGGAGTATGCTTAATAATAATTGATACTGATTGGATCATCAAATAAACTGAATGAGACAAAGAAATGGTATTGCAACATAAGAATGTCCCTGAGGATCTTTGTTGGGATACTCATTGGACATGATTATCTAAACAGTATCTTTCAAAATATAGCTGTGAGGGAAACCAGTCACAGCACATTAAAGATTATGGCTTAGTTTGATGAATGCTCGAAAATTCGACATGGTGCTCTGAAATGAGAATTGAACTTGAATCAGATGGTTTATCCCTGGCTTTGTTATTAAGATATCAGGATTGGTAAATCCTCTCCCTCTCTGATCTTCAGTTTCCTCAGTTATAAAATATTGAAGTTGTACTAGAATATGCCAAAGAATTTTGCCATCCCTAATATTTACTTCTCCAGGTTTGGGGAAACACCTTAATTTAGGCTACATATTTTACTTCCAATAAGGAATATTTGATATAAAGGGAGAGTGGCATTAGGTAAAGACAGATGTTTGGATTGATTTTCAATTAGGCTTAGGCTTTATAATTACTTTTATGGTCACAAATAGGAAAAGAGTAAAATATGATATATAACATTAATACTAACCACATAATATCTATATAGAAATTCTAGGCCCATAACTTCTTTTATTTATAATTTTCAATCAAAAATACTTATTAAGCACATGCATCACATTAGATATTGCACTGCATGCTGGGGTAGCAAGAAAAACAGCATTCCTCAGAGAATTTATAATCCATTAAGAGAGACAAAATAAAGCAAGACATATAATTAGAAATTCAATGAGTACAGTAAGCAGAGTCTGTGGTGCCAAACCCTTTCTTATATATATTCCCTCGTTTGATCTTCTTAAAACCTTCTAAGTTATGAGTTACCTTTCATGTTAACCAATGAAGATACAGTATCTCTGTCTATAGTTTTGACTGGTTTTAGCCTATAGAAATAGCCTTATGTGAAATGGTTTCGACTTGGCCCAAGTGAATTAAGAAAGCTTTCAGAATAATGGAAAATATTGGGAAAAGTTAGAGTTGAGTATTTAGATGCACAATCATTTATCAGATCACTTGCCTTTAAAAGTCCGCATCTCCATTCCTAGGATGAAAACATTCAGCATGGTAGGCTCTTAATCAATTATTGAAATCCTTCCTGCTATGGTTTGAACATTTTTGTGCCTTTCAAAGTTTATATTGAAAGTTAATTCCCAATGCAACAATATGAAGTCATCTGGTCTTCAGAAGGTGACTGGGTCATGCGGGCTTCACTCTCATGAATGAATTAGTGCTCTTATAAAAGGCCTAGTGGGGGCGGAGGCAGTGGCTCACACCTGTAATCCCAGCACTTTGGGAGACTGGGGGGGGGGGGGGGGGGGAGAACATGAGTTCAGGAGTTCGAGGCCAGCCTGGCTAACATGATGAAACCCCTTCTGTACTAAAAACACAAAAATTAGCCGGGCATGGTGGTGCACACTTGTAGTCCCAGCTCTTCAGGAGGCTGAGGTAGAAGAATCACTTGAACCCGGGAGGCAGAGGTTGCAGTGAGCCAAGATCATGCCACTGTACTCCCACCTTGGTGACAGAGTGAGACTCTGTCCAACAACAACAACAACAACAAAGGCCTGGGGGAAACTAGCTAGGTCCCTTTTGACTTCCTGCCTTCAGCCATGTAAGGGTGCAAAAAGGCACCATCTTGGAGCAGAGAGCAGCACTCGCCAGACACCAAATCTTCTGGCACTTAGACCTTTGCCTTCCTAGTCACTAGAACGGTGAGTAATAAGTTTCTGCTATTTATAAACTACCTAGTCACAGGTATTTTGTTATAACAGCACCAATGGACTAAGACATTACCCATATTTCTGGATTCAAGTCAAATGTCACACCTGAAAAAATATCCTTGAGCAGTGGTTTGTAGTTCTCCTTGAAGAGGTCCTTCACTTCCCTTGTTAGAGGTATTCCTAAGAATTTTATTCTTTCAGTAGCAGTTTGCAATGAGAGTTAATTCAGGATTTGGCTCTCTGCTTGCCTGTTGTTGGTGTGTAAGAATGCTAGCAATTTTTGCACATTGATTTTGTATCCAGAGACTTTGCTGAAGTTGCTTATCAGCTTAAGAAGCTTTGGTGCTGACTTTATATCTTTCTCTTGCATGACTGCCCTGGCCAGAACTACCAATACTATATTGAATAGGAGTGGTGAGAGAGGGCATCCTTGTCTTGTGCTGGTTTTCTTTTTTTTAATTATTATTATTATGCTTTCAGTTCTAGGGTACATGTACACAGCGTGCAGGTTTTTTACATATGTATACATGTGCCTTGTTGGTGTGCTGTACCCATTAACTCGTCATTTGCATTAGGTATATCTCCTAATGCTATCCCTCCCCCATGCCCCCTCCCCACAATAGGCCCTGGGGTGTGATGTTTCCCTTCCTGTGTCCAAGTGATCTCATTGTTCAATTCCCACCTATGAGTGAGAACATGTGGTATTTGGTTTTCTGTTCTTGTGATAGTTTGCTGAGAATGATGGTTTCCAGCTGCATCCATGTCCCTACAAAGGACACGAACTCATCCTTTTTTATGGCTGCATA